>NC_084598.1:20301577-20601577 GCF_033807715.1 Cololabis saira
TTGTCATGTCGCGGTAAAAACGATAAATTCCCGTTGATGATTTTTTTGTGTAAAGCTGATTTTTGGAAGGAAGGAAGGAAGGAAGGAAGGAAGGAAGGAAGGAAGGAAGGAAGGGAGAAAACAAGGAAAGAAGGAAGGAAGGGAGAAAAGAGGAAGGGAAGAAGGAAGGAAAGAGCAGGAGGAAAGAAGGAAGGAAGGAAGGAAGGAAGAAAACAAGGAAAGGGAGAAAACAGGAAGGAAGGAAGGAAGGAAGGAAGGAAGGAAGGAAGGAAGGAAGGAAGGAAGGAAGGAAAGGGAGAAAAGAGGAAGGAAGGAAGGAAGGAAGGAAGGAAGAAAACAAGGAAAGGGAGAAAAGAGGAAGGAAGGAAGGAAGGAAGGAAGGAAGGAAGGAAGGAAGGAAGGAAGGAAGGAAGGAAGGAAGGAAGGAAGGAAGGAAGGAAGGAAGGAAGGAAGGAAGGAAGGAAGGAAGGAAGGGAGAAAACAAGGAAAGAAGGAAGGAAGGGAGAAAAGAGGAAGGAAGGAAGGAAGGAAGGAAGGAAGGAAGGAAGGAAGGAAGGAAGGAAGGAAGGAAGGAAGGAAGGAAGGAAGGAAGGAAGGAAGGAAGGAAGGAAGGGAGAAAACAAGGAAAGAAGGAAGGAAGGGAGAAAAGAGGAAGGAAGGAAGGAAGGAAGGAAGGAAGGAAGGAAGGAAGGAAGGAAGGAAGGAAGGAAGGAAGGAAGGAAGGAAGGAAGGAAGGAAGGAAGGAAGGAAGGAAGGAAGGAAGGAAGGAAGGAAGGAAGGAAGGAAGGAAGGAAGGAAAGAAGGAAGGAAGGAAGGAAGGAAAGAAAGAAAGATAAATTCCCGTTGATGACAAACATGGTGGATCTGAGAGCGAGATAGATTCATAGTTAAAAAGGTGGAGTTGAATTGGTATTTTTTTTTATCGTTATCAGGATAAATGCCAGAAATAATCGTGATACATTTTTTAGTCCATACCGCCCATCCCTAGTGTGTATGTGTATGTGTGCGTGTGTGTGTGTGTGTGTGTGTGTGTGTGTGTGTGTGTGTGTGTGTGTGTGGAAAAAGACATCTGATCATAGCAGGTATTGGTATTAGGCAAGTACAACCTCAGATGACAAACAAATGGTGCCATTGTTTTACTCTATCATCTTTTTTTTTTTTAAATGAAGCTAAAAAAAACATTTTGGCAGTTAAGCTGGTCTGGAGCGTTCAGATGAGTGTCGACTAAATGCAAGAGACAAACGACATTAGGAGTGGTCATAAATAAGCATTTTCTACCGCACATAAATCTGGGAAGGGTTATAAGGCCATTTACAAACAATTTGGCATTTCAATTTGTACAGCAAGACAGATTATTCACAGGTGAACAGCCCTGAAGACAGCTGGCAGTCCTCTAACAGCGGAGGCAAATTTTCCACAAGGTCAGAGCCTGTTGTCCTCAGAGACATTAATAACAATACTGAAATTAATTTCAAAAAGCCAAGATCTACATCTCAAACCACACAGGCCTTACTGAGCATGTTCAAAGTTAAACTCCATGACAGCATAATTAAGACTAAACAAGAACGGCTTGTTTGAAGGAGTTACCAGGAGAGAGAGCCTCTCCTATCTAAGAAAAACACGGAAGCATGACTGAGACTCACAAAACTGCATAAGAACAAATTTACAAGACTTGTGGAACAATGTCCTGCGAACAAAAAGTGTAGTAGTTTGGCCTCAATACCAAGCACCATGTTTAACGAAAACCACACACGTTTCAGCGGAAACACCTCATGATGCATGATGGTGGCAGGTTAATGATTGGCAGCACCAGAACCTGGGCAGTGAACTTCTGTATTTCAGAGTCAAATGTGAGGCCATCTGTCCAACAGGAAGTGCTTGGCTGAAGCCGAACCATGCAGCAGGACCATGATCTAAAGAACACCAACAAATCTGCATCAGAGTGAGTAAAATAAAAGAATCGAGACTTTTTGGAGGGCCTTAAGTCCAGACCTCAAACCAATTGAAATGCTGTGGTGGGACTTAAAGAGAGCCGTGTATTAGCAAATGCCCCCAACCTCAACAATCTGAAGGAACGATGGAGAAGAAAAATCATCTAAATTCTTCCACAGTCATGTGAGACTGATAAGGTCAACAGGGAAATGACTACGTCCCGTTTTTGTTATTGCCACTAAAGGTTCCTCTATAAACTCTATAAGCTCTGGGCCGCTGGGAGTACTTACACACATGGTTATACTTTTATTTTTGGCTCAAATTTTGTTACAGACATGATGTCGCAATAAAAAAAAGTTATGTGTTTTTAGTTGTATGAGATTGTATTTGCATTACTACGATGATTTATTCGATTTTTACCCAGATAGTGTTTAAAGAAGCTGTAATAACTGCTGCACACAGTTCAGTTCAGTCCAATAAGACTTTATTAATCCCCAAAAGGAAATTCTATCAAACCCTACGTGACTTTATCTCTGCCCCGACACTCATAAAATTGTGAATTTTCAGGTAAAATTCAAAGGCTGAAAAATATGTTTGTTCTTCAAAAGCCAAATAGCTCTCTTTTTAAGTAAAGACCAGGTAAATTGCTGAACACATCTGCCTGGATTTCTTTAATGCTCAACAACACGTTGTCCTGCATTTAAAAGGCATAAAACTTTATATTATTCACCCTGTGAACTTTCCTGCTTCACAAGGGCAAGCTAAGAGCAGACATTTTCCTGTGCTACAGTGCGTTTCTTATTTTCTTTTTCCTTTTATTTTTTTTTGCGCCTCTGCAGCAGATGGTGAAGAGAAAATCACTTTTCTGCTGGGGGCAGGATGCATCAGGGTCAGGATTTAAGCTCTGAGGTCCACTCTGAACCTGGCCGACTTGACGGGACTGTTTTGCATACACTGAGTCTAATCAAATATATGAGAAAGAAGAAGGCAGGGCTGGTGAAGCAGCTTGATACAAAGATACTTATTAGATTAGGGATTTTACAGAACAGCAGGCTGGAGCCAAACACTGCACTCTGACAACAGACACATACAGGAACATGAAGAAATGGAAACTCACAAAATTAGATCTTAGTGCGAAGGAAGAGGGAATAGATGAAGGAGTTGTTAATATGGAAATTCCTATCAAAAGGAGCTACGCAGACTTACTGTTTAAAGAGAAAAAATCTGTATAAAATTACAGTCAACACTTAAATAAAAAAGAGAAAAATGTTCAATGTTTGTATCCTGCGTTCAGCTTTATGCTTTGATATAATGGATCTCTGAGGAGCTGGATCAGTGAGAGATGATTACGTGCATAAATGATGCATCCTTTAACAGTATTTGAAAATGATAAAGTACCGAAAAGTTTGCATTATGCCAGAATTACAAAAGCAAGCGTTAAGCTAAGAAAAGAACATTTCATTTAGAAACGCCGTAAATAAAAACAAATGCAGTTGGTGACATCACGCTGGAATGATAATGCACCTTGTTTGAAAAGCTATATACGCCAGGCCATGAATCACTAGCAGCTTATGCAGATGAATGCAATGATTTGTAGGGTGCATGTGACCCATTTACATGTAAGGAAACACAGTCGGAGCAGCTCATACAACAAAGAGCAGCATTACAAAAACACAAAAATAAATTGAGCGCAAATATTTAAAGAGATGACCAGAAAAGGGTTGTCTTTACAAAACGGCCAAAGTTCACTTGAGAGGAAAACAGGCATATTACTCTGAGGCCATTTGAGTTACAACAAATACTCTCATATAAACAACGCCTAACAGTGAGACCTAAAAGAGAAAGCTTTTCTCACATTTCTCAAATGCACGCGTGTGGGCGTACATCTTACATGTTGCAGCCAAGCTGATGACTAGCCTTGGGACATGATTGTGTGTAATGCCACAATGCCAAACATGCTGATATCTTTCAATACAAATACATCCAAATTCATTTTTTTGTAGCCCCTAATCCTTTAACACTGAGGAGGGATTTTCAAAACCAATCTCTTACTGAGGGCTTACATCCAGCGGATGTGGACACATCTGCCTCCATCGGCCCACCTTCTAAAAAGCGAACCCTAACCAGTGAATCTGAATCCACTGGGAACCGACTTGGCGCCTCTGAGTGCACCAGTGAGTGGGAGTCAGTCAAAGCCACAAGCACTTTCCGGGAGGTGGGGGGGTGTTTGGGGCTAGCGGTGAGGAGGTGGCTGCTGGGAGGCAAAGCTAATTCACTGTGACAGAAATCAGAGCTGTCAGGACCACCATGACCAAGGAGCATGGACAGCATATATCCAGTCAAACCCACAGCTAAGGGAAAGAAGGGATGTTGGCGGCTCAGGAATAAAGAAGAGAGATGTGCTGCGTTAGGCACTTAGAAGAAGAGTGTGTGAATGTGCGTGCGCGCGTGTGTGGGCAACATCTATCCACGCAGAGCCGCAAAAATAGAAGGAAAAATTAAGCAAAGGAAGTAGGCAAGTGGGACAAGACCTTCTGCAGCACAAACGGCACGTACCAAAGATGAGAAACGATCCGTTTAACTCGGAAAAATGAAACACACAGCTGGCTGGATTTTCAAGACAATCAACACCCTGACAGCATCAGACTTTAATTTTCACTCTCCGGAGCGTGATGGTGAAAGGTCACCAGATAACATGTGAAGTTCATACGGAACCTTCCACAATTGCTTTATTGAGAAAAACTGTACAAACTGAATGGAAAAGAATATAGTTTTGGAATTATACAAAAAAAAGAGGGAGAGAGAGAGAGTGAGTGCAATAGAAGGGCAGTCAGGTCTCTGAATGACACGGGGAAGGAGGAGGGATTGGAGGAGATTAAGAGAGCCCCGTGCTGTTTGTTTTACACTGCAAAGCACCACAAGATGTGTGTTGAGCGGCACTCTTCTTTTGGGAGAATAGAAAGTCGGTAGGGGGTGGGGACTTAAACTTGTTTCAAGAGAGAGGCAAAAGAAGGGTATAATTCCCCAAGCGCCGTGGGTGGAGGATCCAAGAAGAAGATAAGGATAAGACTTCAACGTAGTGGGTAATCACTGGGAAATCCACATGATGGGATCCACATTTGGAAGAAGATAAAAAAAAAATAAAAAAAACAAAGCCAGAAAGTTGGAGGTTCATGGTGGCGCGGAATAGTTTGTGATGCGTAAGTATTTTTTCTTTTCTTCTTTTATTTGCAATAGGGTGAATAGGGTGAGCTTAAATAAGTGAGTCAAATTGCTGACTTCTCTGGAAGCGGTACGAACATTTACCGTTGTGCCTGGACGTGTCACGAGCATCAAAACCAGTTTGTAGAAATATATATTTGAAGAGAACCTCTTTTTCTTTGACAATTCTTAAACACGGCTTTAACTTTAAAGATGCGAGGTTTGTCAGTAAACACAAAACCCAATCAGCAATTATTATGATGCATGATTATTTTAAAGCAAAAGAAAATCCAATCTCTAACTCGAGCTGGCAATGAATGTATATTTTCTTATCTTCAAAGAAAAAGAAAAATCAGATTAAAAGAAAAATACTGTGCAGCTGAAAATCCCTTAAGCTTTGGGGGGGAAAGTGAGGCCTGTTAAATTAATTGCTTAATAAATGAACAGCATATTAACAGAGGAATAACTGTTATTTGGAGCACAACAATTATTACAGCACCAAAGTAAATAAATAAACACTGACACATTTCAAATGTCATGGTGATTAGTTCTAATTCAACAACTGAGACATTTCTTAAGCAGAAAGGATCTCTTTTATTCCAGAAAACTACTTTATCTGCCACAAAATCAATGTTTTCTGTGCAGCATTAATCTTGTAATTTATCTTCTGTGTGCTGAACAGGTCAAAGCTCCAAGACTTGGCAAAACGAAAAGCTGTTTGTTATTTCTTGCTGCCTCTTATTTGATTCTCATATAACCAGGGAGAGCAGGAGGGAGTTGAAGCCTTGACGGACCTGACGTCCAGAAACATGACCCGCGGACGATACCGAGGCCTTTTGCTGCTGCTGTCCTGTGTCCTTCACAGCTCTGCCCAGAGCTGCCCGTCCGTGTGCCTCTGTATATCTGACACCGTAAGCTGCAGCTCCAGCAGTCTGGTTAAACTACCGCGCTCCCTGCCCTCCTTCTCCGTCAACCTCGACCTCAGCCACAACTACGTGACGTGGCTGGGTCCAAGCAGCTTCAATACGCTGCCCCGTCTGGAAAGCCTCTGGATGGCTCACAATCAGCTGGGCTCCCTAGGCTATGGTGTGTTTAATAACGTATCCAGGCTCAGGTATCTTGACCTGTCCTCCAACAAGCTGCAGGTGCTGGAGCAGCATTACTTCCAGGGGCTGTGGAGGCTGGAGGAGCTCCGTCTCTTCAATAATAAGATCGCACAAGTGGAGCCTGGCACCTTGAGTGGTCTGAGCAGCTTAAAAAAGGTGTACTTCAGCTTCAACCAGATTACCCACTTCCCATTCTTCTCCATCCAAGACCACAGTCATCCATTCCTTTCCATGCTGGACCTCTCTTCCAACCGATTGACTCGTCTGCCGTGGGAGGACGTGAAAGCTATGCCGGGCCTGGTGCAGCGAGGGTTATATCTCCACAACAACTCTCTGATCTGCGACTGCTCCATGTACAGTCTGTTTTGGCACTGGAATCTAAGAGGTTACGACTCAATTAAGGACTTTGCGGATGAACACATCTGCAACATTCATGGGGATCCCCGGGCGTCCATCCGGTTCCTGCGTAACAACCGCTTCTTCCTCAATTGCTCTGTGGAAACAACAGTCATGCAGCCCGCAGCGGTTTTCCACACCAAAGTGATTGTTGCAGAGGGAGACAGGGTACGTCTTGACTGTCAAACATCCCTGAGCGGCACAGACCTCTCATTTACATGGTTCTTCCCAGGCAGGGGCTTTATCAACCAGACTAGCGTAAATGACACTCTAATTAGCATGTTTTCCAACGGCACCGTAGAGATCCACGCAGCCACGGTCAACGACTCAGGTCTGTATCTGTGCACAGCTGTGGACATTAAGCAGGCAGTGAATGCGACTCGGGAGGTGAATGTGACTGTGCTGCTGCCTGCAGCGGAGTCATTCAACACCGGCTACACAACGCTGCTGGGCTGTATAGTGACTCTGGTTCTCATCCTTACGTACCTTTTCCTGAGTTCCTGCCACTGCAGCCGTTGTAAACAGCCTGCAGGCTACAACAACACCACCTTATCGTCTGTCTTTTCCTCCTCCAAAAGAGGCCAATCCAGAATGGAAACTTTAAAGCACGTAACTTTCCTGGAGCCCATGTTGGGTGAAAAAGGAGCTGAATGGGAAAATGAGAGCTGATACTGAACAAGGTTTTTTTCCTGATTGCTTTCTAAAAAAAAAAAAAAAAACTATCCTCAAACTCAGGAATCAGTATTGATATGTTATTTGAAAGTTAATATGAAGCAGAAACGACTATCGTGTTTCTTCCCAAACTACCACTAAACTAAAAAAAAGCTATTTTCTGTTACAATTCTTCTCTTTTCTATCTCACGATCAGGCAGTAGCAATAAAAGTTTCAGCTATGGTTTATACACCTCATTGTAGTGTTATTATCTCTCTCAAAAATCGGCTAACACCATCTCTGTGTTCCCAGGCAAAGCATTAAGAGAAGTATTTCTTCTGGGATCAGAGTAAAATTGGGTTTATTTTTTTTGATATTGGTAGTTTTAGACAAACACCTGTTCTGCTGATGTAATTCTGGTTTTAAATGTCTCTGTGCTAAAGCTGTAAATGTATCAAAGTTAATAAAAATGTAAAAAGAAATTGTATCTATTAGAAAAAGTAGAGGTGCCCCCTGCAGTAATACATCATACATATGCATATCATGGATAACCTGTTGCGGGAATCTGGCAGCGAAAAACAGTGAATCTCCATCTTTGTGCCGCTTATCTGGCAAATAGTGAAGTGCAAAAATCAGTAGTGTCAATAAACAAAAAACAAAGCGCAGTTGGGCTGCTCTTCAAAGACGGCGTCTCTTTGATCGCACACAGCGGAGCACTTTGAACACTGCAGAACAAAGACGAGCGCAAAATATGAACTGAAGTGACAAATTCTGCAAGCATCCCTGGTGCAAACCCCGGGGGGGGGCATTACCTTGTACAGCTCTGTTTTTGTTTATTATTTTTACCCAGCATTTATGAAAAGAGGGAATTACACACAATGACAGTGGAGATTAAAGATAGTGAAGGACTTGTATGCACCGCTGTGACGAAGCCTAATTCAGAAGGACGAAAACATCATGTTGATTTTTATGAATAACACCACAAGACATAGAAGTGAATGCAAATGATGGGATATTCGAACCCTGATGGGACAAAATGGGGATCTCAAAAGAAACGAATCAATTTCTACCACTTAAAGCTTCTATAATTTGTTGAAATTGTAGTTTAAATTTAATGCAAACACCAGGTGGGACCAAGAATTGTGTCAAGATTGAATAGGATTAGAAGTAATCCTATACAGAATTGTTCAAAGTACTTGTGAGTATCAATGCATCTCACTAAGCCGAGCATGTCGTCAAAGCAGGAGCATCTGATTACTTCTAAGTCTCCAATGAAAACTAATTTTAAAACAGGAGAGATTAATATTATTGGGCAGCATGAATACAAATTCACACACATATAAGTCTTAACCTGAAATCAAATGGGTAACCGTGCATGAAACAGGAACAGACTGGCTCTAATCACTGAAAACTCCAAAGGGATTACACATAAATCTGTCAGACTAAGAGAACTGTATTGTACTTTACCACTCAAGTTTCAATAATTTGCAAGGCCGCAGAAACATTTAATTCCCTGAACAGAGATGACGTAACGTGCTGCCGTGCGCTCGTGTGATGTAACATCATGTATCACCAGAGTCTGTCGTGACATGTTATTTTTCAAAGGCAAGGAACTGGAAACATTAACAGGTTTGATGAGTAGGGGTTTAGCTTTTAGAAGATTACGCGGATAAAAAAAATAAAATCAGGTGCTTTGTCATTTCCAGGGTTTTTAAATCCCTCTAATCTGGTTCTGGTCTCTGACACGAACAAAGCTGGGTGGGGATTTATTGTTTCTGATATGATTTCGCGCAAAGCTAGAACACAGGGGACATGATGTGAGCATCTCATAAATGTGCACAGGTGACCGTGGTTACATAACATAAGCGCATTGCTGATTTAGAGACTCAACCACACTGTCAAGCAGCACATTAAAGTTGCGATGCATGAAATTAGGATCTGAATGACATTTGGTATTCAGCAATATATTTTAATCCTTGCGACAGCGTGCATTTAACTGATAACAAAAGGCCTTGACAGTGCATTCTGAAAATAAATATACACCATGAATAATCATTTAATAGTTTTATGTAATGTATGGCAGCTTATTTCTAACTAGTTATAAGTAGGGCTGCTCAAATTCACATGTTACTATTTCATTCAAATGTCCTTTCTACACAAAAACCTACGAGCCCACGTAGCTCGGTCCATCTGCTTTCTGCAAAATATCCTGAGTTGCTCCAACAAATGATCTAGATGTAAATGAAGCACCCCTCAATGTTTGAAAAGATGCCCTCCTCATAAGCAAAACACTCCATCAGGCTTCAATTAAGGCATGCACTTCCCGTCCCAGATTAATTGTTTTTCCTAGTTCGGCTGGGCTCCCAGGGATTCAAACTCATCTTAGTCAAGAATCTAATTACTGTGAAAAAGGAGTTTTTATTCTGAATAGCACAAGTTGAATTGCTTTTCACTGGTGGAGGGCTGCTTGCGACTGTCAGAATATGCTATTACTGAACTGTCAAAACACTCATCAGGCGAGAGTGTAGGCATCCAGCTGTGTCAGATACGTACACATCTTTCAGATTATTTGACACCGTCATACACAAGCCCGTGGGAGGGCCAGTGTCAACTAAAGCCCTCATTTCATTCTAACTGGACACCTCGGTTGGGACATGAGCTTGTGAGAAAGCCAAAATATGTTCATTTCAGAGCAGTCTGAAGGCTGGAAAACGCTCCTCTGTAGATTCCTTTTCTTTTGTCTTTTTCCTTTTTCTGTAAGAGTCGGCTGCTTTCACAAAACACTAAAACAAGCACATAGTTCTCCAGCACAAGCCGTTTCTCACACCATTGTACTGGAGGTGTTGTGCACTTTGAAAATGCCATAAAAACAGCGAGATGTCAGACATATGAAACAAGAACGTATCAGAGCGCTGTGGGGAACGTTGTTCATGAATATCACAGGCCCATATAAATTGTATTTCATCGTAAACAAACAAATAACTGTATACACTGATAAACCCTGAACTATGTCACACTGCACATTAGCCCCCTGGCTCATCCGTTCTGTGGATGAGCTACTTAGCATGGCAATGGGCTTACATTGCTGTCGTAAGTGGAATTTACTTGGGTATTATAGGATTTGACAGGCAAAATGACTCCGAGTATTTTAAGTTTTACATTGTGGCTTGTCATGACTACTTTTTCACAACTCCCCCCTGTCTTTTTGCTCCTCCTCAGTGTTCAGTTATTGTTATTTCTTTGACTGGTTTCATTGGTTAATCCTGTGCTTGTCGGTGTCCTCATTGTGTCTGACTGGACTTTGATGAAATGTAGCTTTATTGTCTTTATTTCCTAAAAACTGGTTGGCTGTTAAATATGCATGTGTCTGTTTCTGTTTATGTAGATATATGTATTCAGATAGAGAGCTGTGTATAAATACATATACAGTTCATGGAAATATGATCATGTTTTCAGTGTTTCTTTGATGTCTTTCTAATAGATAGTAGGAATGGGCGATATTTTACCGTTCACGATATACCGTCAAAAAAATTCCTCACGATAAGAATTTGTCATGACGCGGTAAAAACGATAAATTCCCGTTGATGATGTTTTTGTGTAAAGCTGATTTTTGGAAGGAAGGAAGGAAGGAAGGAAGGAAGGAAGGAAGGAAGGAAGGAAGGAAGGAAGGAAGGAAGGAAGGAAGGAAGGAAGGAAGGAAGGAAGGAAGGAAGGAAGGAAGGAAGGAAGGAAGGAAGGAAGGAAGGAAGGAAGGAGAGAGCAGGAGGAAAGAAGGAAGGAAGGGGAAAAAAGAAGGAAGGAAAAAAGGAAGGAAGGAAGGAAGGAAGGAAACAAGGAAGGAAGGAAGAAAAGAAGGAAAGAAGGAAGGAAGGGAGAAAAGAGGAAAGGAAGAAGGAAGGAGAGAGCAGGAGGAAAGAAGGAAGGAAGGGGAAGAAGGAAGGAAGGAAGGAAGGAAGGAAGGAAGGAAGGAAGGAAGGAAGGAAGGAAGGAAGGAAGGAAGGAAGGAAGGAAGGAAGGAAGGAGCAGGAGGAAAGGAGGAAGGAAGGGAAAAAAGAAGGAAGGAAGGAAGGAAGGGAAGAAAGAAAGAAAGAAAGAAAGAAAGAAAGAAAGAAAGAAAGAAAGAAAGAAAGAAAGAAAGAAAGAAAGAAAGAAAGAAAGAAAGAAAGAAAGAAAGAAAGAAAGAAAGAAAGAAAGAAAGAAAGATAAATTCCCGTTGATGACAAACATGGCGGATCTGAGAGCGAGATAGATTCATAGTTAAAAAGGTGGAGTTGAATTGGTATTTTTTTTATCGTCATTTTTATCGTTATCGGGATAAATGCCAGAAATAATTGTGATACATTTTTTAGTCCATTCCGCCCATCCCTAATAGACACCTTCAAGTCAGATCACTTGTGGAGCTGTAGTAATTGACAATTCCTTAATGTGGATTTGCAGGATTTCAAGCAGTCAGTGGTTGACACAGACAGCAGGGTGATGCAAACGGTACACAGTGCTGTGGAAAAATCAGACTGCATCCAAATATATGTCTTACAACAGGGAGAAACTAAGAATAGTGAGACTGTGACTTTTGACACTGACTTTTGAACAAGTCAGAGTCTTTTCAGACACTGAAATTGAAAAGTACACAGGTCTTCCCATAGTCTGGTTCTCTCAGCTGTCAGACTTAATCTCAGGTGATGAGCCATCCCACACACCTACCGCCATCTCACCTTACAACACAGCCACGAGGAAACACGGCCGGGGTTGCAGAGAGGATCAGCTCCGAGCAGAGGTGGACCACGGTGGGGGGGGGATGTCACTGAGCACCAGGAAGCAGGAAGACCTCCTCACATTCATCCATGGATGGATGGATACCTGGAAGGATGGGATACATTTCAAAGCAAGAAAAGATATTTAAGATAATACCTTTCCAAAAGATCAATAAAGTGGATTCAAATACAAATAACATTTAGGAATGATTTAGAACAGGGGTCGGCAACCCGCGGCTCTAGAGCCGCATGCGGCTCTTTAGCGCCGCCGTAGTGGCTCCTGGAGCTTTTTCAAAAATGTTTCACCTGTTTTTCCTTTTTTTCCCCTTTTTCTTCTTTCTCTTTCTTTTCTTGTTTTTTTTTATTTTTTCTTCTTTTTTTTTCCTTTTTTCCTCTTTCTTTGTCTTTATTTTCTCTTTTTATCCTTTCTTTTCTTGTTTTTTTTTCTTTTTTCTTCTTTCTTTCCTTTTTTCCACTTTTTTTTCTTCCTTTTTCCTTTCCTTTTTAATCTCGACATTTCGACTTTTTTCTCGACATTTCCACTTTTTTCTCGAGATTGTACTTCAACATTAATCTCAACATTTTGACTTTTTTCTCTAAATTGTAACTTTTTTCTCCACATTTTGACTTTTTTTCGAAATTTCACCTTTCACCATTTGTCTTCATTCTAAAGCTGATACAAGACCTTTCATTTTTTACGGCTCCAGACATATTCGTTTTTTGTGTTTTTGGTCCAATATGGCTCTTTCAACATTTTGGGTTGCCGACCCCTGATTTAGAATAATATGCCATACTGCTCCGTCATCACCTCCAGCGAGTTCAATCTGCTCAGGTCACCCGTCCATTGAAATAGCAACAGAAAGTTAGACACTAGCATCAAAACACATTTTGCAAATACAGTGAAAAGAAAAAAGTATGTGAACTAGTTAAAACTGTAGTTTTCTGCATTAATCAGGCATAAAATATGGTCTGATCTTCATCGAAGCCAGTCTTCATTCACCATATGGTTTTTAAAGGTCTGAAGGAAAAGGTAAGAAAACACTTGCCGCTAACAGCTGGTCCAGTTTCGTTTGGTTGCAGTGATTTCAAGAGGTATAACTCTCCATCCCACCTGCACAATATTCAAGCGGATGTTTGGACCATCCCTTTTTGCAGATTTGCGGTTTGGACACACATGTAGGACGCCTGAGGAGAAAGGAGCTTGAGGTAATTCAACGGCCTCTCCATGGGGGAGTGTCGGGTCAACGTCCTGCTGCACCGCCCAATTTTTTAAATACTTTAGCAGACACATGGCCACCCTGACATTTTCCTGGAGGGTGTTATTGGTAAACTTGGGAGAAACAGACTAATCCACTGAGTTGTACCTTCAACAATCTGGGTGAATCTTCAATGATTCACTCATGACTCACTCACTCATGAAACATCTTCACGTCAGCTGTTACTTGTAGGTTCTTCTGTACCTCCTTAAAGACTGAATTATTCTTTTGGGGTCATCTTAAGGCCCCCACTTCTAAAAAGACTAGCCAACGTATCAAACTATTAATATTACTTTTTTTAAATAAAGGGAATAAAGGGAGTATCCCTCTCCAGGCCGATGTGGATTATTTCTTTTTTAGAGGCATGACTCACATCTGCAAGTCCTTCTTATGAACAGCGCACTTTAGATATTTGTGTTGTATCAAGTGAATTAACTCTAAACCACACCTTCAAACTTATTTCATTAAGTGGACTCAAATTATGCAAACTATCAAATCTAATGAGCTTTTGTTTGATGTTATTGATTCATGAGTGTACTTACCTTTCCCACCAGCATTGCAAATGTTTCATGGTGTCTTCAGTAAAGACATAAGAAATTATAATTATTTGAAAGCTCTCAATTTAGCAAATTGTGACTGAAATAAAGATCTGAGGTCACATTTTATGGGAAATGCCGTAAACCAGTAGCCTAATCCCTATGGGTTCACTTACATATTTTTCTCACTGTAGGCCCTCTTTTGCCTTTCAATAGCAACAGTTTGGGTTGTTTTTTTTTGTTTTTGTACTTCTTAAAATGTATTGTATTATTATTATCAAGACATATTACTATCAATATGATGTTATCACTTCTAGGTGGCCATGACAAAATAATAAACAGTTATTTTACTTAAAAATCCATGTTTAAAGCTACTGAGGAAAGATTAAAGAAGCAAACTATCTACTTATAGCCTGCAGAGAGAAGGGTTCTGCAACTGACTGAAAAAATGCGTTTTATAGCTTAAGCAGATTTACTGGTAGAGATGTAGTACAGTTTAGTCTCACTCACCATCAATCAAGAAGTCCATTAGACCTTTACCTGCTACGTTTCCTGCACTTGATAAACGCCTGGTGAGAAAAGCAGCATGCTCAGAAACTCAGAGGAGGAACGAGGAGACCAGGAGATCAGGGGCTGCAGTGCCTCCTCCTGGCGGAACCACAGGATAAAGCCGGATTTATGGTTCCGCGTTACACCAACGCAGAGCCTACGACGTACCGTATGCGTCGCCGCGTGCTCTACGCCGTAGGCTACGCCGTCGATTTAACGCGGAACCATAATTCAGGCTTAGAAGAAACATCAGCTTGAGTAGAGTACATAAAACAGTCAATAAACATGGCTTTACATTCATGATCTAAAACTGGTGGAACATTTTGTACTCCTTCAATTAAAATGAAATCCATTGATGCAGCTCAAACTAATTTCCCCCTCAGCACCCCAACTCTACGACGGAGTAGCCTATTAGGGCCAAACTAAGACAAAAAAAATTGGAAATTACGAGAATAAAGTCATAATATAATGAGAATAAAGTCGTAAAATTACGAGAATAAAGTCGTAATGTTGCGAGAATAAAGTCGTAATAGAATAAAGTAATATTATGAGAGTAAAGTCGTAATATTACGAGAATAAAGTCGTAAAATTACAAGAATAAAGTCGTAATGTTGCGAGAATAAAGTCGTAATATTATGAGAATATAATTTATGAGAACTCTAACAGGAAGAGCTTCTTCTCCCTGTGTTAAAATGAGGAATATTGAGCATCTTGTGAAGTTATATTTATATATTTATAATATATTACGACTTTATTCTCGTAATATTATGACTTTATTCTCGTAATTTTACGACTTTATTCTCGTAATATTATGACTTTATTCTCGTAATTTCCCTTTTGTTTTTTTGTTTGGCCCTAATACTCCGTCGTACAACTCTGACTGACTTCCAGTCAGGTTTGTTTGTTCTGCTCCTCTTTCCATCACGACCTGACCTGCTCAATGACCTACACTACTTTCATATTAGCAGCATCAAACTTTTCTTAATCCCACTTGAATGGATGTTGGTGAAACTGAAGCGACTTTGGCACTGTAACCATTTTTTTCCACTCCTTCACTTGGTCTCTCTTTGACAGACATTTCCTCAATAACTCGGTAAAATGTACCAACTTGTGAAGCTGAGTCTGAAATATTTCTCCTTTAACACATTTCTAATGGGTATTCTAGATTTAAAATAACCATCTGGGGAGTTCAGAGGAGAGTGCAATAAAAAAATGCATGTCACCCTGATTATACACTATGTGACAGATCTTAATTTTACAGGAGAAACTTACTTTTCATATTTTCTAAAGTTACCAAGGCAAAGCTTCAACTGGAATGAGGCTCAGGGGACCAAATGGCGACTCCTTGCATTAAGATGAAATGGCGCCCTCTGGTGTTTTCTTTCTGATACTTTACTCTGTTAATGAATTAGTAAAGTAAACCCTCTCTGGTAGGATGTGTGCTCTCCTAATTATTCTTTCAGTGAGGCCAGTAGGGTTCACATAAAGTCTGAAGCCACTTGAAGGGCTGCAGATCTGACACATGTCTCCACACAGAGCTCACGCTGCAGTTTCTGCTGCAGCAGCGAATGTTGGGCCATGTTATTTATATCTATCTGCCCAGGCAAAAAGTATCTCTTGGCCTCATGGTATTCTAATTACAGAATTATATTTTAAAGTAAATAAACATTAAAATAAATTAATAGCTATAAAATGTACAATGAATCATAGTAGCTAATAAATGATTAAAGGAGTAGAAAAAAAAGATGTAAACATAGAGATGAGCTTGGTAAACGCCCATAAGATCCCTGATATTATTTTTTTAATATTTAAGATGAATCCTAAAAGTAAAAAGGGCTTCAGCATTTCATAAGCAAACTCAAAGCTTTTTTCCCACTAGGCCAGCTCCGGCTTTGTACGTGATAAGGGTTTGAAAAATCCAAAAACAATGAATTAAATGTGACAGTGAGTCAGTTACAGTGAGTGAAGCATAAACAGGTCAAATCTCTCGTACCATCCTCTCCTCGGATCTTCTACAGTAGCACTCTGTCGGGAATGGTAACACTATGTTTATGTGAGTTTTAGGCAATCATTTAGACTCCAAGCTAAAATAGGTCTGCAGTTGCCAAGCCGACACGAGACACATGTATTTATCAGTTTTTTTATGTCGCATTTGAATGGGAAACTCCTTATTTTTGATAAATGTCATAGGTGGAAGAAGACTGCTCTCAAGACTTGGTTAATATGCAAGTTAAAAGTTAGATCCTAGTCAAATTGGCCTAAAATAATCCTCATGTAACCCTGGGAGCCAAAGTAGCCCATAACCATCCACACTAGCTAGTTAGTTATTTTTGCCAGATTTAAGGAGTAATAGAAAAGAAACCGTGTGTGTTAGATATTGTGTTAGTTTGTTATAAGATGTCATGATAGCACTGAGATCTAACAGGAATAGCATGAACATATTACCACTTATCACTTTAATCAGTGCAATCACAGCAGTATGATCTTTTCTAACTCCAGACTCAAACTCATTATGTGAACAATAATTCTGCAAATGTGCAATTATTTGTTTTAAGACCACTTTTTCAAGGATTTAAGAGATAAAAGACAGCTACATGGTGGATACACATCTGTAATTGGTTCATTAGGAAACAAAGTAGCCTTTTTAAGGACTTGCTTAATTACAATTTAGGAGCCACCGTCCACAGTTAATAGAGATAGATTATTCTGACTGAGCACCCGCCCTTATCAACACCTCAGCGACCAACCACAGAGCTGTTGATAAGGGCGGGACACTCGTAAATGGTCAGACTGGGATAGGGTGCATCAATAATGTCAACGGCTCAGAAAGCCTTCATTATCTGCATTAATTCAAATAAAACAATGGGAAACAAACTGTTTAAATAAGATACTTAAGCAGGGCTTTTGTTATTTTCGAAAGGGACAACATTAAACATGAGAGTTGTGACTACTGGGGGGTGATAAATTGTTTTCTCTAATTAAGAGAATCTTACCAGAAAAAGAGAAAAAAAATAATAAAAAATTAACAGTGGAAAAATTGAATACATTGCTTAATAGTGCTATGACTGTCTCGTGCTCACGATGACTTTTTTTCCATCAAGTGAAAAGCATTTAATTTCTAGTATTCATCACTGCCCTTGCATATGTTGTAACGTATCTATTCGGGTTCAGAAGCATTCTTTAGAATCAAGGGAGAAGAAAAGAGGCTGCTGCATTGCCAACCAGACGGTCCAGTTAGGGGGGGCTGCCGTCTAGCAACTCTTAAACCTTCCCTGAACATGGTCACAGCCTCATCAGATAAATACCTGCGTGATCCTTGACTGTAATTTCACGGTTTTAAGAACTGATGACACAAAAGGATTATGAAGAAATACTACCAATCGTTCTCTTTCAGTTAATTGTGTTTGATATAGTGGGTTGATTTTACCTTTATTTAACAAAACACTTCATTCAGGTCAGTATTCAGGGGTTTCTCATGTTTAAGAACTTAATGACAACACAACAAAGACTTCTGTCTTCCAGCATGGGCATGAGAGACACTTAATATTTTATCTTAATATCTAGTGAAGCGCTTGGGTTTAACTGAATGGATGTCTGTGGATTCCACTCCTAATATAAGCTATTTAAAGCTGATGAGTTGAGGGAACAGATTCTTTCAAAAGGACAAATGCATTCATGTACACGTGACCAAATTAAGACGTGATTTCCATATTACACCTCAATTATACTTCCCCTCGAAGATAAACGATTCCGTTCATCTTCTGACAGCCAGCAGGAATGTTAAGTTGCTGAACCGATGTTTTGAAACAACAGTGACACACAGTGATTTATATCTACCAACACCGACAATGCCGCCACACAGGTAAGATTTGAAATGGTTTATTTTAATAGAACTTTGTACAACCAAATACGGAAAATAAAAAAAAAATAAAGACAACCCAACAGCAAAACTGGAATTTCATTCACTAGTTGTTTTTTTTTTTCCTTAAAAAAATATCAGTCGTTCCCCTTGTTCACAAACCATTTCAAAACCGGAACAAACAGAAATAAAACGATCAATTCTGAGAAACTGGAAGGCCATTAACATTTGTTGGCAAATATAAATATAGTGGTTTGAACAGGGTCTCAAATAGCTCACGTTGTAAGAGTGTACAGACAGTTTACAAGACAGTAGGACACTCGGCACTGCCTGTATCAATTTTTATTAATGTAGAAAACAATGATCCTTATTTACCGATTTGAATCAATGCGTTTTATGACAAGGAAATATGTACATTCATACAGCTCTTATAGTCTCAGTTTTATGGTGTTTGCATTGCCCCTTCCTTCATATTGATTGTCTATTCTGGGGCATAATTGTGAGAATATGAGTAGTCCATGTAGTAATTCTGTGGCCCCCCCCTGCCTGCTGGGTGACCCCAGGAGCAGGGCCCACCTCCAGTTCGATGCCCCATTTCATGTCCTCGACCTGGCGGAGGCCAAAGTCCTATCGGAGGGACTCCTCTGCATCGATAGTTTCCTAAAGAACCAGGACCCGGAGCGCCCCGCATAGGTCCATGGTTCATCTGTCCCGGCACGCCTCCTATCCCCCCGTAGCCCACGCCCGCCATCGGATGGGGAGGTAGCTTAGGTCTCAGAACAGGGCCTCCCCTGATGCTCGCTGCGGGATTTCCCACTAACGCTCCAAAGTTTTCGGCACAATTAACCTGAGTCCTGTCCCCCTGACCTCCGGGGGTGCCGCCTAATAGGATTTCCCCGATTTTAGGGTGAACTGTGGGCTCCGCTGCCCCTGATGTGACCACACCCTGGCTGCTGGCAGTCTCACAAGTGTTGGACCCGGCCATCCCCCACGCACCTTCCCCCGGTCCACTTAGTGTCCTGTCGTGCGGTTTGGGGGTCCCGCTAGCATTTGTAGAAATGCAACCCAGGTAACCCGGCTGGACTGTGTCACTATGGTCTTTGTAGGGGCCGGCGGTGATGAGCGGAGAGCTCCCGGCAGCAGCCCCGGCTCCTCCGGGGTCCGACCCGTACGTCTGTCCCAGCCTCATAAAGTGAGGCGGGGGGGGAGGTTTGACCTCCAAAGGGAGGGACGCCAGGTTGGCTAGAGGTCCTGCTGTAGCCATTGCAGGCGGAGTTGGGGCTGTAGAAGAAGCTGTGGCCGGGGGACGGTACTCCTGTTCGTGGGTGCTGCTGCAGGGCGAGGCGGGATAGGCCGGTGAGGCCGCGTAGCTCGACGAGCCGGTGTAAGACGACCACGAGCTGGAGGGGCACAGGAAGCTCTGGTGAGGATTCACAGGAAAACCTCCCGGTGACAAGCTGCCGATGTCGGAGGAGCCTAAGCCTATCTGGTTGGAAGCTTTGAAGTGGGAGATGGCCGTTTTGAGAGAACTGCAGTCGGAAAGCGTTGGAGGTCGGTCGGGAGTGGATCGCTGTTCTGGAAGAGGAGGACGAAATGCATCCATCTCTGGTGGAGGCGGGAAAGGAGGTTTCTTCTTCTCTACGTCCTCGATCTGTTCTAAGGAATCCGATATGGTTGATGGTTCACCATCATCAGAGTCTAATGACATGTCCTCCTCTTCTACGCACTCATCATTCACTACTAGGAGAATGGCAGAGGAGAGAAAGGTATAGAAAAAAGGGGAAAAAAAAAAGTCTTGTCAACAAATGAAGAAATTAAAAAGATGAAAAGATGAAAAGATGTGTTTGAAATTAATACTTCCTTTGATGCTACTCACCAGTGGATGGTGGCGTTGGAAGCTCATTCTGATTAATGGACCCAATCAGACTGTGAAAACCACTCATAACATCATCAATGCTCGCTATCACTATTCCATTCCTGGAGTACTGCAGGAACATTTCAAATGGCCTCTCTGTTTAACGAGAAAAAATAAAACAGACAACACAAAAGTCATCATTTTATTATTATCATCATTCAAACCACACATAGGATTTACAGTACGAGAGGTAAACAGCACATACAGCTGACTGGCCAATAGATGAGGCCTGTGGTGGGGATGGAAAAGAAGAAGAGATACCTGTGAGGAAGATAAGGTGTCGCTGTTGCGTGTGCTGAGCTTGGAGTTTGATGAGACATTCCAGGTCTGGAGCCTGACGAGACTGGGTGTCGCACTCGTGATATGGGAGAAACTCCACTAGATGTTTCTTCTGATAAACTGTCAACAGGTTCAACAACCCCATGGCATTGGTATTTAACCTTGAAGAGAGAAAACCTAATTAATTTCAACTTACTTTTGACATTTTTTATTTTTCTTTTATGTGATTATCACTATTTTAGATTTTCAACTCAGATATTGACCTTCCCAGCTCTTTGAGCTTCTTCTGAGACTTGCAGTGCACCTTCCACTGCCAGGGGTGTTCAGGGGTGCTCTGCTCCTCCAGGAACTTGAGCAGGCCCTGTAAACGTTCTGGAAAAGCAAACAACACACACGGATGCATCAGTGGTGAAGAGGTGACGTCAGCGTGTTGCTGCAGCAGGGCATGTCCAGCCAAGACTGATTAAAGGGAAATCCTTGCATCTTTTAAATTTAACACTTAAAATACAATACTGTTTAATACAGTAAAACAGAAAGTACCCGTAATAATACTTTCAAAAATCTAAGACTGGGCCTGATACCCCCTGATCAAACCGCCTTTGTTCAAGGCGCCTTCATCGCTCTTGCAAAGAAGAGTCACACCTACCTTGTGTGATGAGATCAGGGTTGAGGACAAACTCGTCGGACACCATGAAACCTCCGGACACAAACAGCTCGTTGTATGTGTGGTTCTTAACGTCGTCCAGAGTGTCCACTCCAGCAAAGCTCACCGACGGCAGCTTCTTCAGAGACACCAAGGCTGGGATCTGCAGCGTGACCAGCAACATTTTTATTTTAACAAATTAAACTCTTATTATTATTTTCTTATTAAAACTGTTGTCGTAATCAGAAGATGTCACATCTTCCCTTTTAATGTTCACTGGTGTTCAAACTTTGTTGCAATTCAGGTTTTTATATTGTTAACCAATTAATCCGAGAGGAATGGTGTTCCTTCTGGTGAGCAACAATGACCCCCGAAACGTGCGGCCACAGTCATAAAGCAATATCTTTGGCAATAAAGAGGAATAAAACTCCCACTACAAACAGTTTGGCCCCCACACAGCCCTGACCTCAACATTACTGAGTCAGGCTACGACTGTGTTCAGCCAGAGGCAACTGAGGACCTAAATTAAAAGAGAGAAAAAAAATCTCTAAACGCTTGCACAACACCCTGCCAAGCGTCTCAAAAACATGGCAGCCAAGTGTAGCCTATTCAGTACATTCAGTTATAAACGGTAAAGGCTTATGGCAGAAATACTAACAATTTAAAAAGGTCATGTTTTCCTCTTTAGAGTACTTTCTACTTTTGGGCCGCCGGTGCTTCATGACTGAGCTGCAGAAAAGAGCTTAGGGACAGAGAGCAAAAGAAAGTCTGTACCTTGTGCACATGTGCAGCAATGTCCTCGTTCTTTATGATGATGAGGAGCTTATCCAAACTGCTGCTGTTTTCTAGAAATGTCTGCGGGCTGCATTCGCTGTTGCCAAGACTCTTCAAGTACTCCTTTGGGACAGACAGAAAGATGTGATTGTTAGTGATAAACACATGACTGTGTCCAACTCTCTTACATGTTCAAGTATTGAATGAGTGGCAGACTGGAGAGGAAAGCTGAGCACTGAGACGGGAACAAAAGCCACAAATTAATTAGTGATTTTCAGATTCCCACTAAGGAAATAGTTTTCTTCAAAGTTTTTTTCTTTTTCTTTTTAAATTTAAGGTACATTACAACAAATGTGTGTATGGTTATGTAGACAGGGCATCAAGAAAATGTAATTAGGAATCATGAGCTCTCAGCGATGCCTTTAATTTGCCTTTTTTTCCTCTTTTAAACCCAGCCAGTGAAATGCAGCAGCGCCCAATATTCAAAACGCTTCAGTAAAAACAGTTTTGACTGGATAAAATGACTATTGTGATGGTATCACAGTACACAATGTATATTCTGATGATTTAAAAAAGTTGGTTGTGTTAGTTAATCATGCTCTTAACAAATCGGACCCTTGTTTGTACCTTGATCTCCTTGCAGACAGTGCTCTCCTCCCCCTCGTCACCAGAGTAGATGTAGAATTTAACCGTATTCTTCGTGACATCCTTAAATATCTCCACCAAGCTGCTGAAAACCTCAGGTTTCAACTGGCCGATGAGGCTACCGGCCAGCAGATTGGACCCAGGAGCAGCGCCGCCGTTTTGGGAGTTTCGCTCTGGCGAGTCTGGCGTGATCTGAGAAGGAGAATAAACGTCCATCCCAAACTCTGCAGGTGACGCTTCTGTTTTCGCCTTACTCAACTCCGTCTCTTTGATGTTACTTGTTCTACCGGCCTGAGAGGAGGCGGCGCCCTTTGAGAGCGCGGGCTCTGTTTTAGCTTTGGAAGTCTGTATGGACGCAGTGGGTGGGATTGTAAGAATAGATGTTGTCACTTGTGGGGGTGGAGAAGCAACTTTAGAGGGAGCAGGTGGGGCTGGGATCAACTTGTCCATCTTTTCACGCAGTGCTTCTACGTGGCCCTGCACAGAGACGGGGGAGACGTAGGAAACAACGAAGTCTGAGAAGCAGCTGTTGGGCCGCCAGCAGTGGCGTGGGGGCAACCGTGGGGGGAGCTGCGAAGCGTAGCAGATGTGCTGAGACTGCATGATATTCTTAATATCAGAGGTGAGGCTGTGGACTTCCTGGTTTAGTATGGTGTCCAGGCTTATGGACGGCCTGGAGGGAGACTCCTCTGTGATCGTTATAGAGGGAGCAGTTGCCTGCTTTACTTCTAGAACTGCAGGCGTCTTCGGCTCTGGGTCGCTCTCCGCCACAGGCGCAGCCTCCAGCTCGGGCTTTGTCTCAGGAAAAGGCTGCGCTTTGTCTGGAAGAACGCAGATGGGAACATTGTTACAGTCGAGTCTTGTCAGCTTCCTCTGAATATGCCTGCAAGCGAGAAGCCTATACACATTAATAAGATACCTTCACTGGTGGGGATATCCTCCATTAGGATGTCTGAGGAGTGCGCTTGTTGTGGTGGAGAACCCATGCTGAACGGACTACCGGGGCTACAGTCCATGTCCTCCTGAGGAGAAAACACGAGGAAACATTTCAAATAAGGCGGTAATAATATTAAATGCAAAGTAGGGCTGGGCGATATATCGAGATTTTAATATATATCGATATATTTTCAAACACGATATGGTACGAGACAATATCGTTTATATATATAAAAGTTTTATATATATAAAAGTTTATATAAAATTTTACATTTTTTTTTTTAATGATTTTGATATAGCTTATTTTGTGACAAATTGACTTGAATGTTTTATTTGAGATTTGCACAAATGTTTTGTTATTTGCACAACTGTCAACCTCAGTGGAAAAGTCTGCCTGTTACTGTCTACATTGTATTAATTGCACAGTGTATTTTAATTTAATTGTTATGCAGGAAAGGGATATTTGTTTTATTTTATTCAAGAAGCATTTTTATTCTATATATGCAGGCAGTTTATTTTTATTTCATTTGTTTTATACATTTTGATATTGTGCAGACCTCTGTTAATAAAGGTACCTGTGTGACATTTGGCACGAGGCTTTGTATTAAAACTGACTGTTGTTTTAAGGGTTTGCCTCAGAAAAAAATGAAGCTAACAGAGATGCTATGCTATAATGCTTTGGGGGAAACCCCAATTAAGGCACAGAAAAAATATCGAGATATATATCGAGTATCGCCATTCAGCTAGAAAATATTGAGATATGACTTTTGGTCCATATCTCCCAGCCCTTATGCAAAGTAAAATAATAAAAAGCAGCAATCCTAAAATCAGCCACCTACGACTCACCTCCGTGTAGTTTGTTTGCAATACGGTCTCATGTTTTTGCTCAGGATCTGGTTCAGGGAGAACAGGTTCCAGCGTTCCTGGACCTGTTGACGACTCGCCCTGGTTTTCCAGCACGGGCACCGAACCCTGAGCCATGGCTTTGTTGAGCGTAGCCAGGAGGATCTTGAGAAGGCGCTGGGTCTCGTTGATGTCCGATGGGTTGGCGTTACTGCGGGACCTCAGGTCATTGTCGTAGATGCCCATGCTCTCCATCACTGCCGTCAGATTGTTGCTCTGTCCAATCTCATCTCCAATGTCGTCTGGCTGGGGTGCTGGCGGGACACGGTTGAGCATATAATGTGAGATGGATTATATATTCTATCAGTAACTTACAGTAGTTGACGGTTCAGTGTCAACCAAGCTGATACTGAACATCTGTGGATGCAAGGTTCAGTGTTCCCCACAGAATCAGATTATGCTTGTGGTGACCCCTGGAAGTATCTGTAATTTCTGCCTATCTTAATATTGTCAATTGTTATTTAAATGAGATATTCTGATGCTCAGTGAACAGATTTGAGTTGGGTATTCAAATCCGCTACCACTTAGCGATCTACGATCAACAATGCCCTAACCTGGCGCAGCAGAACGTCCTGCACGCCAAGAAATAAAGGTTTGTTTGAATCTCTGGCTATGGCTTCTTTGCAACATTTTTCTTTTTTTTTTTTATGGGAGGGGGGAGTCCCAAACTTTTATACATGTAGCTTCAAACACTAACCACACGAGCATTTAATCCATGATGCATGTCTGCGTATTGATCCATTATGGGCATTTAAAAAGCTTGGGAGGCCAACCAAATCGATGCAAACATCTCTGCACTGATAGATATTTCTCCATTTTGGATGGCTAAATAAATAAAAAGATTATACAGGTGTGTTGCCAAATATACTTGGAGGGTTGTTTTAATATACCTGGACAGCCTACCCAAGTGTAAACACTGTGTGGAAAACCCTGCAGTGACATAATTACTAAGAGGTAATTAAACTGTTTTGAGAAGCAAATAAATGATTCACCACTTCAGAGAAATTGTATTTGAAAGCAATAAGCCGACATTCTTGGCATCCTTAATGAAATGTAACAGTTTAAATAGACGTATACACCAGCGATACAGGCCTGTCTCACCTTGACTGGGTTCCCCGTTGCTCAGGTGATCCGTGCGCTGGTGTTTGTTCGTGCTTCCCCTTTCATCTCCTTCAAATTTCCTTTTCAGACTGTTAGCGTCCCACGCCCCGTCCTCACCCTTGTCTTTCCCGGGATCCTTCACGAGGGCTTTCTTATGTAGTTGGATCAGTTTAAGCAGCTGTTTCATCTTGTCCTTGTCGTATTCGTTCTGGGACATGCGGGGTTTCTGGGGCTGCGGCTGCGGCTCAACGTGGGGCTTGGACGGCAACTGGGCACCGTTTGAATGAGCCACGCCAGGCCTTCTCTTGCCGCTGTCTTGGGGCGGCTTCTCCTGCGCTGGCCTGTCCTGGGACAGCCGTTCTGACGGTCTCTCGGCTCTGTCCGAGCCTCTGTCTGAGCCACCCCAGTCAGACACAGGACTGTACTCCACAGGAGGGGTTGGTGCTCGTATCGGGACAGGGTTCCGTATTCTTCCGATGATGTCCTTAGCCTTGTTTAGAGGTAAAATGTAGTTAGCGGGACTGTGGACATAATTTCTCAACACGGCTTCCATATTAAACTTGGGCCTGGGCGCTGGAAGGGGGCTCGTCCTTTCGTCCATGTTATATTTGTAGTCGGGCAGAGTGAAGGGCCGGATCGTGCCCGATTCCATACGGGTTAGGTAATCTGTGGACTGGCGCTCAACCCCGGAGCTTATGTCTTTACCCGGGTTTGGACGCAACTTAAAGAGGGCGTAGTGCAGGGCGGGGATGAAAGACTCCACGGACGACAGGGACGCTGACTGGGCCTCCACCGTCAGGGGCTCCGGCTCAGACAGTCTTGATGCTTCAATGGAGAACAAGTATCAGCATCATATACAAGAAATACAAATATTTGCAAAACCAAATCATTGGACCAAACTCTGCAGCTTCTAAACTGTTTTTTTCTCTATGTATTTATGTTGTTAGTAAGAGGAGCTTTCAGAGAGAGAACTAGGGAACTTAAATATTCTCCAATAAAACATTTAATGATTCATGCAGATGCTTGCACTCTCCATCAAAAAGGATGCAGAGAGAATGAATATTACTTACAATACTTGACAACCATCCTTGACTCCTGAAAGATGAATAATGCTTGTAGCTTCTTCTCAATCCGCCCCCGCCGCTCTACAAATCAAACAGCAAGCTTTGTAAAAGCGAATCCTGACCAGGGGCAACAAGTAGGTGGTTCAACTGACAAAACAAGAGGATTATGAGAGGAAACTCAAAGAAGAAGTGTCGTCAGGCACCTTTCGACTCGGCCATCTGAGTTGCGGACAACAGGAAGAGAAACCCCCGCTCGTACAAGGACTTCACCAGCACCTGAGCGGGGAGAGGACACGCTGCAGTCAGAAACAACGGGGAGCTGCACAATACCAGTTTGTTGCTAGAGAGCAACACCCATCCATTTACCCAACTAGTAGTAGAAAGTTATCTTTTTTTTCCCCTGAAAATTAAAAAAAGAATATTTCAGCCTGTTTGTGGCATAAAATCCAGATTCATGATATCAAGTGATGCACACATAAACGTTTACCTGGGACTGCTTTTACTTAATCTTCATAAACTCTCCCCAAAGGATCCAAGGAATTGTATTTATTTATATTTGAGTGTGTGTGAGAGGATTATACTGGACATCCTTGGGTTATAGAGTTTATTTTGTGAACTGATTCTGGGAATTTCTTTTGCCAGAGATCCTGGCCCGCAGCAGGCTTGTTACTCACCATCCGATCCCTCTCCAGTTTGCTGACCAGCGCTGCCAGGCTGCCAGTAGTTGCTTTGCCTTTTCCATCCACCACATCAAACAGGCTGCAGGACATCCCACACTTCATCACTGCAGACAAAAATAATAAGTGGGCTAAGACACACAACTATGCATTTATACTAAATTCACTAAATGGTGCACTGAAATAATACTTCTCATCTATGTAGCAGTAACTGTTAACCCTGACCCTATTAGAGCAGCTTCAGAGAGCAGATATCTAGTAATGCAGAGCTGTCTTCATTCCCAGGGTCATTTTCTTTTGTTTCACTGAAACACTATATGGGTTGGTCCAAACTGACCTTCCCGTGATACGCTGTAGGTGTCCCAGGAAAAGAGCACAGAGGGAATCTTTCTCTTCACCTGCTCCAGCTGCATGCCCCGATTCATCTCCAACTTCTCAGGCCTGCAGAGGAGATCAGAGATTTACCAGACGGACAGCAGTTCATAACATGGTATCTCTAGAATGCCCAAGCCTGTTCTAACTAACTTCTCACCTACATGCGTGTTCAAGTTCAGCGAATAAAAAAACAAAAAAACTACTTATGGGTGCAAAAGGGTTAACAGGGTCTATACAGCAATCCTTATGTTAAATTTAATACCAATTTAATACCTTTTTCACTACCTTCATATTTTTTTTAAAAACTGTCACAACATTAAGTGTTAATCACGGACCTTTTAACATTAATACAGATTTTGACCTATAGAACACTACACAGAACAGATTTATAGACTCATTGATGTTGACCAGATGTTTCACATTTATTTCACTTTGTGAATGACAATAAAATAGACTGATTAAAATGTAAAAGGTAAAAAATAATACCAATTTAAAAAAAAAAAATACCTCTGACAGTGAATTTAACACTTTTAATGGCCTTAAATTTGGCAATTTTCATTTATCACTTTTTAAAACCCCGCGGAAACCCTGGTTAATGATTTACCAAGAACATTCTAGTGCCTTTTCCAGAAATACAAACAACTGGATAAAAGACCAAAGGCTTACTCACAGCTTGAATGGAAGGTAAGGACGCGAGCTGGATCGTAAACTGATTGGGAATAATTCCTTATCCTTGTTTATAAGTGGACCATTCCACACAGTGTAGCAGCTCTTCCCTGCGACAGCACCAACAGCAAAGGCAAAACGATTAGATAAACACCAAAAGAAAAGAGTCTGTAATATAACCACAAGACTTCATGAGTTCTGGTTCAATATCATCAAAAGGCATCTTTTTGGTTGCAGAATCCAATTTGGGTGATTCTGTAAGTGCAGCAATTAATATACTTTACTAAGCAATGGTGTTAAAAGTTGATACAGGTTATTATGGGAGCTTGTTTAATTACATTTGCATGAAAAGTATATGGTTAAAAGAAGTTTTACCTCTACTTCCTTCAGGAGAAATAGTGTTGAACCTGTTCAAGAAAGAAAGAGCCTGTTTCTATGCAGAACACAGTAAAGATGTTATGCATATGCAGCTGATATGTTTGCCAAGTGTCACCATTTCCTGCAGGATAAACATACCTGTGTGCAGTCATAGGAGTTGCTGCAGCCTCCTTGCCTTTGTACTGAAAGGAAACCACAGCGTAGGGGCACACGTGCCTGGGTCGGGCCTTGATCTCATCGAATGCAAACTCGAAAAAATATTGCTGCAACACACAGAAATAGATGCTTCAGAGAAATGTGTGCCATTCAGAAAAATGCAAGGGAATACAAAAAAGTATTTCAGGGTTTATACAGCAATCCTTATGTTAAATTCAATACCAATTTAATACCTTTTTCATTACCTTCAGATTAAAAAAAAAAAAACTGTCACAACATTAAGTGTTAATCACGGACCTTTTAACATTAATACAGATTTTGACCTATAGAACACTATACAGAACAGATTTATAAACTCATTGATGTTGACCAGATGTTTCACATTTATTTCACATTTATTTGACAATAAAATAGACTGCTTAAAATGTAAAAAGGTAAAAAATAATACCAATTTTAAAAAAAATAATACCTCTGACAGTGAATTTAACACTTTTAATGGCCTTAAATTTGGCAATTTTCATTTATCACCTTTTAATACTTTTTAAAACCCTGATTTCAAACACATCAGTGCAGGTGCACACAATAAATAAAATAAAAAGATAAAAACAGACTGCATCATTGCTACTTGTATAAATTAAATCCATCAGGTAAAAAATAATACCAATTGAAAAAAAAAAAATACCTCTGACAGTGAATTTAACACTTTTAATGGCCTTAAATTTGGCAATTTTCATTTATCACCTTTTAATACTTTTTAAAAGTTTAAAATTTAAAATTTACCTGCGTGAGCTCAAAAGCTCTATACGACAGCAAAGACGTGACCCTGTTGGCACTTTTTGACAAGTGACAGTCAAACTTGGGCGAAGCTTCAATAGTATTCTTAGGCATGTTCTCGTGGATGTGCTTGATTCGGCCCTGAGAAACAAGACATACTGGTTGAGTTGAAGTCCTGCAAGAATCAACGGAGGGCCAATAATGCAGTGCAGGGAGGAGAAAAGAAAACATCATCAATGGACCTACCCTCATGACTTTAAAAATGATCATGTCTCCAAAAGAGCCCACTTCAAAGGGATTCATTTGTAACAAATCGGAGTATTTGGAGACGTAAACACCTGCAACGACAAAAAAAAAAGAGCATGAAAGTAATATATTCTCTCACTGTTACTCCTCGTGTTCCAGTTCAGGTGCGATGTTTATGAGGTAAAAATGCCGATGAAGATCTGCGACGGGGTGTATTAGATTCCAAAATGGAAAAGGAAAACAGCTATTTGGAGAAATCTGAAAGCGTCATCATCACTGCTAAATCACAACAACACAGAGGAGACCAACGTACCCACTGATGGATTTCCTAGAGTAGTAATCCTACAGTGTCCAACTGCCAGGCCCTTCTCACAGATCCACTGGAGCTGAATAGGAAGCAGGAAAGCTCAGGATAATATAACCATCTAACATTGGAATAGCTGTTATGTATGTATGAGCTTTAGCAGGCTGACTAACCTTGGACTTGTCTGGGAAAAGGAAGCAGTACGACTCGGTGAGTTCTTGCTCCGTCCGCCCCTCCTGCTTCATTTCTCTCCGCTTCTCGATGAACTGGTAAAGAAACGCAGTAGAAACTCAGTGAGAGACGGTGACAACAAGCAAAGTATGTGACAGTGTTTTTAACAACTTCTTTGTGGAGGCTTGTTTTTTTACTTATTTTTCATGACTTTGTACACATTTCACACACAAGGACATGCACCAACCTCCTTCTCCAGCAGCTCATTGTGAATTAGCCTGGCTTTACAGTAGGAGAACGTTCCCCGTGAAGACGCATCCAAGTAAAACGAGGAGATAATCTTCACAAGGTCCTCAAACTCTCGGCTGTCAGGGGGCAGGAACTGGTATAAGCCTGCAAACACACAGGAGGATCTCTATGTTAGCATGTACGCTGACACGCAGAGCATCATCACAGAAGACACAGCTGATAAACCAAAGGTCACGTTCGTCTGCAGGTAACAGCGCCATCATCTTTCTTTGTGTAAAATTTCACTTGGCATTAAATGTTCAACCCTGTAGTGTAGTCTTCTTTTTCATCTAAGAAATATAAAGAAATGTGTTCAGGAATCAACTCCATGTGTCAGTGCAAGTCAGATAGTATCACAGACAGGACATTATGTGCAGGACAATATTACTTTTTAAGCTCGCAGCTTTTGTTCGTGTCACGTACGACAGCTCAGCAAATGTGTTTCTTTTCTTCAGTAGTGGGGGAAAACAATTCTTTAACTCCCCTTAGGCAAATAATTAGCCATCATTGTTCAGGAGGGAAAGAAATCATGAACTAGTGACCTATAAAATCACTTGGATCAACAACCTGCTGCACAACTAACCGAGCCTCATAGCTGCTGCTGCTGCTGCTGCTTTTTTTGCATATTGTTAATCCAAAACACATGCAAAGTGAAGCCACAACTCCCTGAATGTTTGCTACCCGGATGGTGCACCAGCACCTCCAGTTTGGTGCTACCAGGTACTGGAGCAAAGAGGATGAGAGACAGTGTACATACAGCCAAGCCAATATACACTTTATCTCAACTTTATCTGAGACATTGCCATTTGCAGCAAATAGTCTGTCCATCCAAGTTGTCTAGCATACTTTTAAAAACAAATGAGTATAGTGAGGTGCAGATGAGGGGCTCTGAGAGGTGCTAAGGTAAAGTTTACAATGAAGAGACAAAAGTGAAGGGCTGCCCGCCCGCGTTGGCATGATGGGATGGATATAAGCATGCCCTTCAGTGAGGTCAAACTAAACACCCACATGTTGTCAGGTGGTGGCTAACACGCCCTCGACCCCCGCAGGACTGTGCTACCAAACTACGGTGCTGTGAAAGCTGCTGGAGCCGGAGAGGTGAGTAGTTCAGCACCGGTTTGGTGAGCCGAGCCTCCCCGGCGATGCTAGCGTCATAGTCCATGGACCAGACAAGGTATCAGTACAAGGTGACAAAACTTACTTATGATTTTTGAAAAGATCCACGTCTATAGGTGATATTTTGGTATGATAACCCTTCCTGAGTGGCAGCTGTATCATAGTTATCAGCTCATGAAGTTACCACCCCCTTCAGAACATTACACTATAGATGCTGATGCATATCCTGGTTTAGACTCATGTACAGGATATCTGTCAATGTTTCACAATATTGTCTTTGGTATCATTTTAAAGGAGACCTTTGAAGCATTCATTCAAGCTAAGATGTGATACATTTCCTGAATCCTTATGGTCCTGTGAGTATTCCAGTTTTTGTATTTTGTGTCTCTGTTGTTCCTAGATGACACAGGGCTAAAAGATATATCATTTAGGCGAAAATTGTGTAAAAATGTGTGTTGTTTATAGTTTAAAGAGCTGCAGTGACCTCTATGTTGGTCAGAAAGATTCACATCTTAGCTTGAATGAATGCTTAAAATGATACCAAAGACAATATTGTGAAACATTGACAGATATCCTGTACATGAGTCTAAACCAGGATATGCATCAGCATCTATAGTGTAATTCTCTGAAGGGGGTGGGTAACTTCATGAGCTCAGGAAGGGTTATCATACCAAAATATCATCTACAGACATGGATCCTTTCAAAAATCCTAAGCAAGTTTTGTCACCTTGAGTGGCACTGACATCTAAGACACCAGCAACACCAACACACCACCTCACATACATGTGTGTTTTGGCTGTAATTTGGCTGTAATTTGATTAAAAGCCGGGATGTTGGTGAGGATAGTTTTTTTCCTTTGATAAAGTGGTTAAAAGCAGCAGCCCCGGCGGACTGGGAGGTCTGTAACATGCAGCAGGACTTATGGAAGCAGGACGGGCTGCAGCAGCAGCAGACATGGCAGCACCTTTCCGCTCCCTCGTCTTCCTGGGGATCTGGAAGCTCCTCCGCGGCTCGTCTCCGGCTCTGTGTCCCGGGGACGGGGACGGGGAGCTGCTGCAGCTGCGGCCGTCCGGCTGCCCGCTCCTCCGCCGCTCGGGGGCTTCTGGCTCGGGCATTACGGCGTCTCCACATCCAGGCGGATCGCCATTTTGGTTGGCCGTGGCCGAGCTGGCGGCTGAACTCTTCTGGGCTTCGCCTCCTTCGCGGGGCGGATCGCGCCTCTCGGCACATTCTGGCTCCTTCTTTCCAACCGCGTTGGGGTTCAGGGCCATTTTCAGGGCACCGTGCACGTCGTAAAGGGGGTAACGGAGCTCGGACGATTGCGAAGCCGCTGTACACACACACTCTCCTCCTCACCCAGCCTCCGCCATTGTGAAAATGACGTACACGTTCTTCTCCACCACTGCAAAACGCTGCCGTCACTGTTTACATACGAGAGAATTCGCACCACCTAGCGGCCGAGGCGGGTATTGCAATAACCGATCATGGCATGTACAGCGGTGGGTGGGGGGGGTGAAGCTTGAATTATGGTTCTGCGTTAAATCGACGCAGAGCTTACGCCGTAGGGTACGCGTACTCTACGCCGTAGGCTCTGCGTTGGTGTAACGTGGAACCATAAATCAGCCTTGAAACTACAGTACTTCACCCAGGCAGACCAGGATTCTCTCACTGTGGTTCCCCAGGGTGACCACACTTGAAGTGTCCCCCTCCTCCCACATTTTACGGTAAAGAAAAAAAAGGGAAATTTACTATTGTTAGAAAGACCATAGATTTACATGATGCTCAACACTCATACTACTAATAAATGTAAGACAAGCAACCAACTAAGAGTAACATCACAGATAGACACGAGTCTACAAACGCCATACTAAACTTAAACTTAAACTTTATTTATTTATATAGCACCAAATCATACAATATAAATGCAACACATGGTGCTTTACACGCAGAATAAAATAACAATCAATAACACAATTTAAAACATCCCATACGACCCCTACCCCCCACCCCCCACGCGTACACACACACACACTCACTCACTCACACTCATACACATGTGCACACACTCACACACCCACACACAAACACACACACACACACAGTAAATGGACTGGTGACATGGCTTAGCACTAACGATCCAGGTGAGGAAAACACTACCTATGGGTGGCCGTCCACACCGAGAGGCTCCACCGACCATGACCACAAGGTCACTACTACACTGATGCTCCAATCAGAATGCAACTCACATGCCAATGTAACACCACATGTTAACTATCATCATTTCCACCATATATGGCCTGTCTGAGGACTACATGCAAAACTATTACAGCATATGACTAAACAATCAAACAGGCCTACTGAATGAGCTGATGTGAAGGTAGGGAACAGCACATTAATACAATAGCAATGTGTACGCTGTTAGATTTAAGGTTAAGGCACTCACTCAAACGCAATTCTTTTTATTTTATTATTATTTCCATGTATTTTTATTATATCATTGGTTACTGCTCAACCTGTTTGCTCCTCTTCCAGCAAATATATAGAGAAAATATCAAAATATGACATATATGGCCCAGTTAGTCATTTGATTTGGTGCCCCCTCATTGGCCGGTGCCCCTGGGCCCGGTTCACTATACGGATAATCCGGCCTAGCACACAGGTAACAATATCCAGTAAAATGAAATATGACCTACTGTCATACATATGAAAAAGGAAGAAAAAAAGTGAATCACACCACAAATACCAAAATATGAATTATTACTATATGCATCCTGAATACACTTATGCATTGTTGTGTTCGTAATGACACCTTTTAAGACCAATTCCCATTTCCCCTCATATTTTCCTCATACTGATATGGCTAGTAAATGAACCTACTGAACATCCCACTCCTGTCATACTCTGGTTTACCACATGATGGTGCCAAAAAAGAAATATCCCTCCATGTATGCTATATGCATATATGCTAACTGGCTTCCTTCAAAATAGTTTCTTCTGCATCCATATAAGTCAAGTTGTTTTTCTATTCTGAGTAAACCTGTTTAATGCATATTAACACACCACAACAGCCAATTAACAAGAAGTAAAGAAATGTGTTTTCAGGTTTTATGCAAATCTTAAAGTTTCCAAAAGTAGAACATTCAGGGATGCAGACATCATCTCTACCTTTAAGACTAGGGTTTAATCTTTCCTTTCAGATAATGATGAATATTTAATAACTGTTTCTCAGCAAGGCAGTTTTTTATTAATTGGCATTATATGATTTTTTTACTCAACTGAAATTAACTGGTTTATGAATTATATTATGCATGACTTCCAATGAATCAGACTGAACTGGAATATCATTTGGATTGTATTTATTGGATTGGTTTTTTTTTTCAACTTTGTACATTTTCAATGTTTTCTGTATTAAGTCTCATAGATTACTTTGTTGTGAATTGGCACCATACAAGTGAAGGGAATTTATTTGACTATTGCAAGGTATTTCATATGCCCGACATTTACATTTCAAAACACATAATGACAAGGCAGAAAGTTAATAGGCACTAGTATAGTAGGCACATATAAATTATAATGTATCTGTGAGATCTGGTATCTTCAAATGTGTTTAAACTAGGGGTGAAGAACGCTGCCCCTGCTGTAAACATCAAACTCCTTGAAGCGTAGATAATCTTTCAGCCTGGGTGGAAGAGGAAGGAAGTTAATAAAAACTGATGCTCTCAAGCGCAGAAGATTCATGTGCTCCCTTATTTGCAACCGACACAGGTGCTTCAGGCTCCTTGCGTTTCCTGTCAGTCAAAAAGTCAACAAAGGCTTTCAATTACGCATAATATCCACATAAAGTGAAATACTTTCAATTACACATTAAAAAAAAAAAACGCTTTGATGGAATACTGCGGTTCTTACTTTGAATATGACATATTTCTGGCCATTGTTTCTGCTCCTGCAAGGTTTCCTTTAGTTTGGGGCAGAAGGAGATGTAGTCAGTGTAGTCCAGCATGATGCGTACCACCTGGGCAGATAGGTGCGCCAGCCATGACACTGTTATCACCTCACAGAACTAGAAATGATCAAGGAAAGGAATGAAAGAGTCAAAGACAGTCTCAGAAGAAAAGCTTTCCCTCCAAAGATGAAATCATTTGCCTCACCACCATGTCTTTGATGGCCGAGGTTGTCCAAGGAGCATAGTCATGGGAACTGTCACCGTATGGACAGTCAAAACAACGCTTAACATCATAACCGTAGTTCAGAATCATTCTCAGCATAACCTCGTCTTTCAAGGCATACTGCAGCGCTGAGGGGAAGTGAGTGGTGTTGACTCGGGAGTAATAGTTAACATTTGCCCCGTATTTCAGCAAGGTGTTGATAAGTTCATAGTTGCCCTGTCTAAGAGCCACCTGTAGACAGTTGATAGGGTCCTGGTTGACCATTGCTCCGGCCTCTAGTAGCAAGCGGGTGCATTGAAGATCGTTGTTTGACACAGCGAAAAAGAGGGCCGACCTGCGCTCATCATTATAGCTGCGGCGCAACCTTGGGTGCAGCATGAAGTTTGGATCATGGCCGGCTTTGAGCAGAATCTCCATGCAATGGGCATGGCCCCCAGCAGCTGCAGAATGGAGAGGGCTCATCCCGCTCTCTTTAACAGCATGCAGGTTAGTCACAGGGATGAGGACTTCCAACGCCCTGTCAGGGAGAAGAATTATTGATGAGAACTCATTCTCACTCATTCAAGATCCAGTTGAAGAGTGAGAAAACTACGTTTTGGATATTACTCACAGTCTGTGTCCACGGTATGCCACACGGTGAAGTGGCAGATGGCCACTGTAAAGAGGAATGTTGGGATCTGCTCCATGCTCCAGCAGCATGGAGATAACGTCAGGGTGCCCTGATGCTGCCGCATCAAACAAAATAGAGCCTGATTCTGATTCAGACTCCACTTGTGCGCCTACAAAATAATATTGGCACAATAAGAATGTAAATTTAAATGACACATTACTCTGTTTATCCCATTTTCTTCCTCTCTCTGCAACCAAAAGCGTGTAAATGCGTATACACTGCTTTTATCTCCATTGGTTTTATCATGCTGACATCCTGGACACAGAAGGTGACACATGTTGTCCGTGTGGCTGATGCATGCACAGTTTGTACTGCAAATCAGTCTCTTTTTTTGATTCGGTTTATTTTATTTTATTACAGGAAAAAGAGGAGAGAAGTTAAATCAGCTAATTTACCTTTCTGTAAAAGAACCTCCACCACGTTCAGATGTCCATTTTGAGCAGCGAGAGCCAGTGGAGTTTTCTTGTTGATGTCAGGTGCATCCAGGTTGGCACCTGACTGTAACAGCAGATAAACGAAATTCTCCAATCCTAAAAAGGCTGACTCGTGTAGAGCTGTCCTGTCTAGCGACCCTGTTTGGTCTACGTTGGCATTGTAGCGAAGCAGAAGAGTGGCTAAGTCATACTGGTCATTCAGAATGGCTTTGAGAAGAAGAGCAGGAGAGAGAGGAAAAGAGTTAGAAATGAGCATGCACGGTAAGTTGAAGTTTTTGCATTGAGACAAACGTAGATACCAGCCACCAAGGGAGAATCCTCCTCATCGTTCTGGACATCCGGGTTACAACCATTCTGTAACAGGAACGTAGCATTGGCTCTGATTCCATGAACCGCAGCTAAGAAGAGAGGCGTCTCACCCTTCAAAGTGCGACATTCAGCTGCTCCTGGGCGTGACGCTGCAATCCAGCAAACCAGGTGTGGATCAACATGCAGGAATTCAAAAAGAACCATATTTATCTTCAAACATTAGCTATACGTACCTGAAAAGATCATTTCTAGAATGATTTTGTTCTCCTGCGCTGCAGCCTGGTGCAAAGGGATCCATCCTCGTGCATCAACTCTGGACAGATTCTCTGGCTGCTCAATTATCGTGCTCAGTGTAGCCTCGTCACCTTAATATGAAGACAGGACATCACGAGAATCTCAGTTATTACTTATCAGTTATTGTCTGAATGAGTTAAGAGAGGTTAAAAAAATGGCAGCTCACCTTCCTTGATAGCTTTGAAAATCTCATCAAGGTCTTCACAGAGTTTCAGATCACTATTGAGTAATATTGACACAGCATGAGGAGTCGCACAATGAGCAAGTAAGATGCATTATAAAGATGGGAATGCTTTAACACGAGCGTGAAAGATTTAAACCTTGGATTTAATCCTTTTAGTTTTCTGTACTGAATCAGACTTTGTTCAATGATGTATTGTGTTGCCTCATCTTCATCCAGCTCATCCTCTGATTGATAAAAATCCTCTTCTGCTTCCATGCTCATCTGTTCATCCAAATAAATTCAATTTTGAAGGCGTTGCTAGGACGAGATACATCCAAAAGGTAAACAAGGCACTTGCAGCACAATGGGGCAGCACAATGGGGCTACAAACAGAATCTTAAGAGTTAAGCATTTGGGTCACCAATCCTGGTCCTCGAGGGCCGGTGTCCTGCATGTTTTAGAGTTTTCTCTGCTTTAACACACCTGATTCTAATGAATCATCGTCATCAGCTTGTCATTGAGGTCTGCACAATTCTCTTAACGACTTTTATAACGGTGCAATGAAGCAGCGAAACATGTAAAACATGCAGGACACCCTCAAGGACCAGGATTGGTGACCCCTGGTTGGATCCAAAATGCACTTGGAATATCAAGTATCATTCAACCATTTCTATTGTGCAAAAGCTTTATACCCCAAAACTTTCCAAACCACAACCAGATATACTGAAAAGAAGCAAGAGTCTTTCTCTCTTGGAATGATCAAAACAAAAGCATGCTGATGGGAACATTTTTTTTTTATTATACATTTAAATTAAGTTAAAATGTTAGACAGACAACCAGGGAGCTAAGAACACATGTGTTCAAGAACACAACATAAATAGCATCAAAAAACTATTAAACACACATAAATATAACTGCCCTTCTTTACTAATCAAAGTGTCAAGTCTGTTTTGCTGTGCAGTGTTTACCTGAAGCAAAATGGCTGTAGTCCTTTGGCAGATTTTAATCCGGTACAGCAAGTGGGCTCCTGAGTATGCACACTGACACTGCAGCTATTCATAGATACTGTACTATAAATATCAGTATCACGGGGTCTTTACAACCAGCACCTGGCTTTGACCCACTAAGCACAGCAGACTGTCACCAGCCAGCACATACACTCACTCAGTAATCACACAGGAACGATTATTAGAAACCAACACACACGCACGTCAAACAGTTAGCAGTGCTGGCAGTATTCTTGGTTATACGTGCAGAAGCTGTAGCGATTTGACATCGTGACATATAAATTACATTGAAATTGTGTCATGTTGACAAAGTTTTTCATCTATATTGTTGCTGCACAATATTAACTTGTGAGGTCTTAAGTTTGTAACCAAATTATACTAAAAACAAAAAGGAGACAAAATGGTGACAAACACCAAAAAGATCAAAGAACTGACCTGAAGTAAAGTAAAAAACAGTGAAAGGCAACAGTCAACACAATATAGTGTTTCAAGCAAAACTATCCTGGCAGTTTTAATTCTGTCCTTTATAGGTATGCTTTTGATTTTAGAAAGCCATTTTTAGAATGTTCATGTCATTTGGTGAGAGACCACTTTACTTTTACCAAACGTGACTTTGTAAGCGTTGAAGAAGCTACGGACATAAAATGCCATCTTTTCATGTACACACTCCACAAAAGCTCAAAGACACACATTATGTTGGATTTTACAGTACATTGCCAGGGAACAACGTTAGCTGCGCATCATCCAAACTCAGTCATCCAGCTGGCAGAGCATGGCCACCCCCCGCTCGATCCAGTGCCGTGGGTGCTTGCTGGTGGGCAATGTCATGGTGATGACGAAATTGGTGGAGTGGCCAGTGGTGGAGAGAGTGCCTTTCCTCTCGCTTGTCTTATAGAGAGGGCAAACATACCGTTCCTGAGATTGATCAGTGCTCTCCTTTTTAGCTGTTAGAGAAAAACAAAAAAATGAAAAAAAAAATGCACAAAGTCAAGACAACAATTAATGAAAACACAAAGAAAAAAAAGAGTCTTCTAAAAACATAGATGACATAAACTGCACTGACACGCAGATTTTAGATACTGACAATGACAGTGTGTAGAGTAACTTACTAGGTTTTATCCAGATGATGGGCATCAAGGCAAACAGGACTTTGGGGTGCTGCTCAGCCAGAACGCCGCTGAATATAAAAAGACCAACAAAAACATATAGTTTCTGCTTTCATATTGCCTTCTGTTGCATCATTACTATTAGATGTTAGAAATCGTGATTTTTAGGAAGAAAAGATTGTAAAAAAATACAATGTTTCCACTATGTCTCATGTGGAAATATGGTGGGGGATAAAACAGCACCAGAAAGAAATAATCCAGTGATGGGCCTCCATGAACATGTAGATGCAGGATGGTTTTGTGTTTTGATGTTGCTGTTGCCTCTGTTTCTGTTCTGATTATGTGTTTGATCTCTTTACATAACAGACACTGGACCTCTGTGCTGTGCCCGGATATTCCAAATTAGGTTAATATATTTTAATATATAAGTCTCCCAAACTAATAAAGGTAAGTGAGAGTCTTAGTATATTATTTTCAAATTGTGCTACATCTTTAAAAGAAACAAACTTGCCACCACTAATAAAGGGGTCATACACAGTAATAATGATAATAGAATAGATATTGTAGAATGGAACATCTGCATTTATTAAAAAATCATTATAGATATTAACAAGTAAGATTTTTTTTCTAGCTTACTTGCACAACTTCAACATTCTTTAGCATGACATTTAAGGAAAAACATTTAAAAACCCTATCGTATTTCTAGTCTTTTAAATGGAAAATGTCACATTTTATAAATATTGCTGCCTGTGTAGGTAGAGCCTCAAATACAAACTTAAGTGACCACAGCCTGAATAAATGTACTTCTCACATTTTCAGATGCAGCCTGTCCTCAAAATGAATACATGGTCTTGTTTGTAAAATACAGACTGGGATGTGCTCTGCATACAGAGATGATATAAATAGCAAGTCAAGAGCAGTAGAGAGACTACAGGTGAAACCTACTTCAGACCCTCTTCAGTTTGCATATCCCCCTTGTTGGAAGGAATAACATTGTCATCCACCTACTCCAACGTTGATGGCAGTGAGCACCGTTTTGTACTGTACCTATCATAACCATTCCAGCACTTCCACTCAGTATGAAACCGCACAGGATGGGTGTCAGTGTTGGTGTGTCAACTACCTCATGGACAACGGAGTGTGTGTCAGATGAACCAAAGTGAGGCTTAGCAGCTGTTTCTCATGTGATCAGTAACACAGGGGTGCTCAAAGGAGTATTCCTTGTGTCCTTTTGTGTGCGCAAAAATTTCCAGTACAGCATGAAATCATGTGACCTTCAGAAGATCTCTGATGTGTCTGTTCTCCATCTATTTTTTCAAATAGCCTCATTACTGCATCTACCTTTCTTTGTCCCATCGTGCTCCATCAAGAAACAATCCATTGATGTAAACACCGTCCTCAGGTGCTGTTTCTGTTTCATCAATAGGAAGCACCTGTAAGATTAAACACATCTGAGTTAATTCACCCTTACAGCTATTCAAACATTGCATTTTAATAGTGGTGTGTCTTTTCACACCTCAAAATCAAAGCTTAACAGGTCAATGGGAACATGGTATTTCCTGGCATAGTTCTGCATAGCTCCAGTGAGGAAGGCTTGTGTGAAGAAGAAGCCAGACAGCCAGAATATGTTGGGCTTTCCAGTTTCATACCAAACCTGGGCACACAAAGTGAGAATGAAATACAAGTGAACTGAGACACTCAACATGCATGTCCCACAATGGACTAACATTTTCCTACATTACATGTACATTTATATAGTTGTCTCACCTGTAAAAACTTGAGTCTTGCGAGGAAGTCATTAATGTAACTACCCAGGGGCTTGAGGCTTGGGTAAGAGCACTTGGCCCATTTCTCCGGGATCTTGCCCACTATCAAACTACCTGCTAGTGCCTCCAGGTCTGAATCCATCACCACCAAGCCCTTAATGGCTTTCAAAAGGTTCTGCAGACTCACACAAATTGTACTACACAATCTGAATGAAAAAAAACAGAAGACAATTAAAACAAAATGATAAGTGAGAATGGCTAAAAGGATGTCACTACTGTTTCTTCATACCTGTTGTAGCGCTCCATCTCTTGGACGAGAACTGTATTCATGCTTTCTTCATAGAGTACTGGGAACTTCAAAAGAACCACTCCTGTGTCAAAATTAGCTGGGAGCTGAAACAGCCAAATAAGTAAGGTATAAGTGTACAATTCAAAAGCACACACATAATCAAAAACTAGTCAACAGAAATGAAAACTTGTGTTTAGAAATACAACTGTAGTGCTGTCATTTGTAAAAAAAAAAATCTCAAAAAATTGGCTCTGTGAGGCTGCATTGACTTTAAAGTAAAAAAGGAAAAATGCACAAATCCTGATATTAAACAGGTAAAAGGTTTCTTGTATGAACTATCTGAAGGTTTTAACTTAAAAAGAAAAACTTAAAAAGATTAAATCTTTTCCACTAAACAAATAGTACATCTGAGGATAAAAGACATGTAATGACTTCTGCAGGGTTTATATCTGCTCTTTAATTGCAACCATTGTATAATTTGTCCCACTTACTTGACCTTCAGAGACTTTGAGTTTGTTTTTGCCCATTTTTCAACATTTTTTTTAATTTAGTCAGCTATTTCTGTTTTTCTTCAGTATTTTTAGCAACATACTTAAAATTTAAGAGAAGAATAGTTATATTTCAAAAGATAATAACGTTTGCTTTCACCCATAAGCTTATTATGTGATTATTTAGTACTTTATTCAGCATGTTAGTGAAAAAAACAAAATATTCAGCAAAATAAATGATGACCAGAATATACAGTAGCAGCTAAATGATCAGAACTCCCAAAATTGCAAATGTTCCAAAGAGGGATATGTTATTATGAACCCAATTTGATGACAGGCCATTCAATAGTTGTTGAGACACGTCACTTAAGAGTACAGATCAACTCCATATTGTAGATATTTATGTTTAGACCCACAATGTACCAGCTGTCTTACTCATTGCCAGAGCCATTTCATTAGTGCCTAAAAAACACTTAGGTTTAAATGTATTTTACCTTGGTAAGGACATCATTTGCTATGTCATACAGGGTGCTGTCACCCCCAGAGCTGGCCCCTCCCTTAGCTCCTCCACCCTGGGTGAGTAGCAGCGAATCAAACAGCAGTTTTGTTTGCTGCAAATCTTTAGAAATATCCACATTTTCATGCATCCCAAAGACCTCTGGATGCTGACTGGATGGAAGATTCTAAAACACAACATAATTGTCACTTGGTTTGAAATTTTGCAAATGGAAAATCTACATATTTTTCTTCTGGAAAGTTTGGTACCTGGATAAAGAGAATGTAGTCTTCATAGCTAGATTTAGGTGGGACAAAGTATTTGCCACTGGGTGAAAGAGGGTAGCGAAATGTTTCAATGATGTCCTTGTTGTAGAAATCAGCTAAAATTGTCATCAGGAGCCGCCTGTCCCAGTCATCTGTCACACGGCCACCGTAATTGCATTGCCCAGTCAGATATGTTATCGCATCCAAGGGCACCTCGTCGTACTCGTTTACAAATATCTAAAGAGAAAGGAAAGAAAGTTTATTTTAGATTTTGAGATGGTGGAAACTCCACACCTGAGATTTTGAATAAAAACCTGGAGCTGTCGGATGCTTATATGGAGGTCAGATTCATTGAAGCCATAAGGAATATTCCAGCCCAGCGGACCAAAGTTTTTTCTCTCCTGAATGAGAGCATGGAAGAAGCAGAGTCCATAGAGGAGTTTCTCCCAAATCTACAGAAGAATTCCGAGAGTTAGAGAATGTCTTCTGGGCGACAGACCACATGATTTAATGACACTGAATTTGACTCACCAGCTCCTTTTTGGGACAGTTATTGAAAAAGTTTGGATCAGAAATGGGATCCGTCACATAAGACTGTTGGAGATTGAGACGGAGTCCTGTGGGTTGCTCATTTATCATTTTCACACCGTTTTGCAAGATGCTCACTGGAAACTGATTAAAGAGATGCAACTTGATATCCAAAAATTCTTACATACATACATACATACATACATACATACATACATACATACATACATACATACATACATACATACATACATACATACATACATACATACATACATACATACATACATACATACATACATACATACATACATACATACATACATACATACATACATACATACTACATACATACATACATACATACATACATACATACATACATACATACATACATACATACATACATACATACATACATACATACATACATACATACATACATACATACATACATACATACATACATACATACATACATACATACATACATACATACATACATACATACATACATACATACATACATACATACAGTACATACAGTGCCTTGCGAAAGTATTTGGCCCCCTTGAACTTTGTGACCTTTTGCCACATTTCAGGCTTCAAACATAAAGATATAAAACTGCAATTTTTTGTGAAGAATCAACAACAAGTGGGACACAATCATGAAGTGGAACGAAATGTATTGGAAATTTCAAACTTTTTTAACAAATAAAAAACTGAAAAAGTGGGCGTGCAAAATTATTCAGCCCCTTTACTTTCAGTGCAGCAAACTCTGTCCAGAAGTTCAGTGAGGATCTCGGAATGATCCAGTGTTGACCTAAATGACTAATGATGATAAATGGAATCCACCTGTATGTAACCACGTCACCGTATAAATGCACCTGCACCATGATCGTCTCAGAGGTCCGTTTAAAGAGCAGAGAGCATCATGAAGAACAAGGAACACACCAGGCAGGTCCAAGATATTGTTGTGGAGAAGTTTAAAGCTGGATTTGGATATAAAAAGATCTCCCAAGCTTTTAAACATCCCAAGGAGCACTGTGCAAGCGATAATATTGAAATGGAAGGAGTATCAGACCACTGCAAATCTACCAAGACCTGGCTGTCCCTCTACACTTTCAGCTCATACAAGGAGAAGACTGATCAGAGATGCAGCCAAGAGGCCCATGATCACTCTGGATGAACTGCAGAGGTCAGAGGTCAGAGGTCACCTACAGCTGAGGTGGGAGACTCTGTCCATACGACAACAATCAGTCGTATACTGCACAATTCTGGCCTTTATGGAAGAGTGGCAAGAAGAAAGCCATTTCTTAAAGATATCCATATAAAGTGTCGTTTAAAGTTTGCCACAAGCCACCTGGGAGACACACCAAACATGTGGAAGAAGGTGCTCTGGTCAGATGAGACCAAAATCAAACTTTTTGGCAACAATGAAAGACGTTATGTTTGACGTAAAAGCAACACAGCTCATCACCCTCAACACACCATCCCCATCGTCAAACATGGTGGTGGCAGCATCATGGTTTGGGCCTGCTTTTCTTCAGCAGGGACAGGGAAGATGATTAAAATTGATGGGAAGATGGATGGAGCCAAATACAGGACCATTCTGGAAGAAAACCTGATGGAGTCTGCAAAAGACCTGAGACTGGGACGGAGATTTGTCTTCCAACAAGACAATGATCCAAAACATAAAGCAAAATCTACAATGGAATGGTTCACAAAAAAACATATCCAGGTGTTAGAATGGCCAAGTCAAAGTCCAGACCTGAATCCAATGGAGAATTTGTTGAAAGAACTGAAAACTGCTGTTCACAAACGCTCTCCATCCAACCTCACTGAGCTCGAGCTGTTTTGCAAGGAGGAATGGGCAAAAATTTCAGTCTCTCGATGTGCAAAACTGATAGAAACGCTACAAAGTATTTTATATATATATATATATATATACACACTATATATATATATATATATATATATATACTGTTGATGTTTTTAAAAAGAGGCTCAAGACCCATCTCTTTAATCAGGCTTTTAACTGACTCATTTAACTCTTTTAAATTTCTTATGCTCACCCTTATTTTTATTGGATCTTACTGCTCTGTTTTATATTTAGTTTATCCTTTTTTATCATATTTTATTTTTGTTTAATCTCATGTTTTATCTAAATATTTTAGTCGTTATTTATGGTCTTATTCTTTTAGTTTTTAATGTCTTGCTTTCTAGACATACTTTTAGGATTTTATGTTATGTTATACTCTTTTAAACTCCTTTAGTGTATTTTATCCTGCTTTCTTGTAGCTTTTAGCTCCAGTGTTTCCTCATGGGGAGCCTCCATGCTGGGGGTGACTCTGGCCTGCAGGGGTGTCGTCCTGGAGGTCGTTCTGGCCTGGATGGTTGTGGAGCTCTGTACCACGGCTTCACCGCTGTGGTGTGGACTCCTCTATCCGTCCGGGCCGGGATGGTCTCTGTGGGCCCCCCCCCTTGTAGCTGCGGGCTATGAGACCTCCTGGCGTGGACGGCTCCCTGTTACCGTTTCCTCACCTGGATCCTCTGTGCCTAGCCATGTCTGCACCGTGTGTCTGTGTGTGTGTCTGTGTGTATAAACCTAAGTCAATTGGAGTGTGCTTGTGTCTGCGGGGAGGGGGGAGGCCATTAATACGTTTTATGTTTATTTGTTTTATGTTAAGCACTTTGTGTTGCATTATTTGTATGAGAAGTGCTATATAAATAAAGTTTGATTTGATTTGATATACACTGTATATATATATACTGTATATATATTAACTTAAGGGGGCTGAATAATTTTGCACGCCCAATTTTTCAGTTTTTTATTTGTTAAAAAAGTTTGAAATATCCAATAAATTTCGTTGCACTTCATGATTGTGTCCCACTTGTCGTTGATTCTTCACAAAAAATTTTCTTCTTTATGTTTCAAGCCTGAAATGTGGCAAAAGGTCACAAAGTTCAAGGGGGCCAAATACTTTCGCAAGGCACTGTGTGTGTGTACATACATATATATATATATATATATATATATATATATATATATATATATATATATATATATATATATATATATATATATATATATATATATATATATATATATATATATATATATATACTGGAACTTGGCACTTGGCTCTATATATATACCGGTATATATATATATATATATATATATATATAAATACTGTATGAAACACATGCTGAATGAAATGCACAGTGTTTTACCTTGGATGAAGGATAACTTGTGAGCCAGAGGCGGAAGTCATGGTGGCATGTTGTGGGACTGAGGTCTTCGCAGATCTTCTCTAGGGTAGACATCCATGAAACAGCCAGGTGACAATTCTGCAAACACACCCACGTACCATTCTGCATAGCTGTGGATATCAATTTAGCAGCTATGGGCCCCTGGCCCTGACCCAGAGAGATAGACTGGAACTTGGCTCCATCCATTTTCTTGCCATTGGCAAACTTGAGCAAGTCTGTGGAAAAAATATCACTGTTTTCAATTATTTTTTTCAGGAGTGTCACTGATAATCGGTCACTGGTACTGAAGGACTTACTAGCCAATGGATCAGCCCCCGGAGAAAGCACAAACACGAGTGGGATGGTTGAGTTGGACTCCTGGTAGCTCTTACTCAAGTCAAAGGGAGGGGGCTGGACAAACTTCTTCCCCAGCCTGCCAGTCACAAACTTAGTCAAAGCTGGCACTATCTTATCGGGCCTGAGGCAGCGAACAATGATCATCTTTTGCAGGTCAGTTAGCTGTTCACACCATGGTTTGGGCAGAGAAACATTACATGGCTCTTTGTTGTCATAAAGAGGCTGGAAATCTCCTGGATTGTTGATGAAAGCCTCTCTGTAAAGTAAAGAAAAATTCAATCCACTGGTCAAAAGGAATTCCCTATGACAAAGAGAAAATATGGACTGAATAGATTTTGTTGACTGATTATTGCTTTTTACTTGATTCCTTGTAAGCCAGGTAGCTCACTGGCTCTGCAGATTTCATCCCAGCTCTTGTCGTGTAACCACGTTGGGTCTGGGTTAGCAATGGTATTCTGCAAGCCTACTCCCCCAGTCAGGAAGAACATGAACTCTGAGTATTCAATCTCCTTCTTTGCTCTGAGGAGATACATTAATATTTCATGAAAAAATACATCTAAAAGTCCACGTTACCTTTTTAAGGTGGGAACTTAGATACAAGTTAAAATAGATTGTAACTGTAACACTTACAAGAGCAAATTGCAGCAGAGAAGAAAGGAGAAGAGAAGTTTGTCCTTCTCAAAGAGAGAACGGCAGACGTTGCAGTACAGGTTGTAGGTGAAGTGATCGATTAATAAATTAAGCCTCCTCTCCAAAATCTTGGACTTGTTACTAATGAGTAAAATACAAAATACAGAAAATGAGTTTGTTCCATCAGAATTATTAATTAAAGCAGGATCTTCCACTAGCCAGTATCAAGTCCCACTTTAATTATGTTTATGATAGTGTGAAACATAATTAAATATCATTATCAATATTATGGCACAAAAATATTATTACATGTGTATTTATGTTTAAAGTTAAGCTATTAGGAAGGATTTAAATGAAACATGCATTATAACAGACATGCAGATTGTTTCTAAACCCATTTGCAGTTTGGTGAAATCAGCTGAGTAAATGTAACAATCCTCTTTGTCAAATGCATATATTCAGTGTGAAAAAGTGCAAAATAGAGAGACCAATATTACATGACCTTTAAACTGTTGGTTCAAACATAAAATCCTTATTTTGGTGCAGTGTAGAATACATTTCATGTATATTATTCACCTGTCTTGTATGGAGTTGATGTAGAGGTTGACAAACCAGCTGAGGGAGTACTGGTACATAGGATCTATGTTGGTCAGATCAGCAATGCTGAAGAACAGGATGGATGAGTGGTTTGCAACACGTCTGTAGCCCTCTCTGGACTCAGCTATCTTGATTTCTGTCTTCTCTGCAGTCTTGTAAATAGATCAAATGCACAAGGTTCGATTACCATATGTCAGAATCACCAAATTTGCAGTCGATATCTAAATTTAAGGCATAGTTGGCACCTGCTGTTTCTTGGTAATCTCATTGGACATGATCTTTGCCGAGTCTAGAATGTGAATGGCACTCTCATCCTCCAGGATATTTCCCTCAGAAGACTGCAGAGTTTTCAGGATCTTGTCTTCAGTTTCCTTTAGCTGCTTCTTATTCTCAGCTGATTGCAGGATTAGCATATTTCTCTCTTCTTCCAGTTCTGGCCTTTACAACAAATGAAGCAAAATAAAAGAGGATGGTTGTGTGAGCAAAGGCACAGGATTTCACATGCTTACCAAAGAAACAATTGTCTGCTACCTCTCCTTGGCAACTACAATCCCAAGCAGCTGGTCCTCCAAACCCTCTGGTGTGATCATGAAATTGAGCAGGGACACTTTGGTGGACAGTTCGGGTAGGTAATGTGGGTTCCTCAGCTTGGTGGTGATGTAGAAACGAAAATCAGCTGAGTATTCAATCACACTTTCACCAAGCCTGATGCTTTCGACACCACCTAGGTGGAAATGTAAAAGTTTGTAAAATGAAAAATGTCCGTTCATTTGAAAACAAACATCAGCTGATCCTATGGCAGCTCAGCACATTCGTTTTTGCAGCACCTTGTTTGAAGGTTTGTTTGAGCAGCAGTGGTTCTAGTGAAGGGTCCAGTTCTTCTCCAACATTTTCCAGCAGCAAAGGTGTTCCAAACTGAATGCAATTTTCCAACGTTCTCATGTAGTCCCCATCTGTTAACTTGATTACACTCAGGTTGTTATCTTTTTCTAAATTCTTCACCCACTTGTTGGCTTGACCCTGAGGGTCAATCATCAAAGGCCTATGAGAATGAAAAATGTGCGGATTAAAAGGGTAAATGTTTTTTTTCTACATTTAGGCAGAAAATATCTATTTTTGATATATGCTTCAGTGAAAGAGGAACATTTTCACCATTACACTGCAGAATTAGAGACGCACCATCTACGTGAATTAGTGACAATGACGCCATTTTCGACAGAGAAAGAGTCACTGGGAAGGCCTGCGATGTTCCAAGCTCGGATTTGAATGGGATCCCCCAGGGTTTTACTGAGAGAGAAGTTGTCTGATGATGGAATGTTCCTAGACTAGATATATTTATTGAGGTGAAAAGACAATTGACAAATACATTCTTAAAAATCTGCAACTTGAAAAAACGGGACAACAAAAGGAATGAGAGGGATGACTCTTACTTGGCAGAGTTTGGTCCATGACTTAGTGCAGTCCTGTCTGAAGCCAGTGGTGAAAGCCCCCAAGTAGGCGATGACACCGGCAGAAATAAGAACATCTCCAGTCAAATTGTCATATGTGTCTTGCAGGTCATCTGCTGCTTTTGACCATCTAAGGACAGATTTAAGTATGATATGCATTTAAATTTGCATATCCAGACCATAAACAAGAATAAGGTATTAAAGAGCCTAAATTTTATATGACCTGGTCTTCTCTCCACCCAGCCCACCAATGAGCTTTTCTGCCCTTTCCAACTTCCTTGCACACAAATCCACCTGGAACTCCAGCTGAGCCTTCTCATTTGTCTTCTCCTCAAATGTTTTATGAAGGGCAGCCAAGCGGTCCTCAACCACCTTTAACTCGGTTCTCTTCTCATCCAGCAAGGCCATAGTAGCAGCCAGAGACTCCTGTGCCTTGGCAAGATTAGCCTTTTTAGGAGCGACATCCTAAAACCAGAGAGAATTTTGTGATCAGAAATAAATTAAGAACATGCATTAAGGTATTGTCATCAAGATAAATCATATAAAAAAAGGCAGAGAAGATTCAAAATGACTGCACCTTTGCCACCCTATCATATGATTCCATTGCTTTAATCCACTTGCACAGGCCCTCTGCTGCAGAGGAGGCCTTCGCTACAATACTGGGGTCAAAGCCACGATTAGTCATGTATTCACTTCTGATTTTTTGCATCACAGGAACCTGCGATAGAGATAAGGATAAGTTGGTTGAAAATTTGTATTCTTTTCAAAATGAATGATGATAATTTTCCTAAAACTCACAGGAATATTATCTTTGTCATATTCTTTAAGATCTCGTAGAAAGTTCATGTCACTCAGTAGCTTCTTGCTTGGACCCCAGTAGTCAAAAATCTATGAAAGACAACACATTACAATATGACAATAATCTGTGAGAGAATGAGGTGTGGCAAACTAGCGTATATGTGAATGATATAAGTATAAGTATATGTGAATGAATTATATTTTGATGCTCGGTCCGACCTTTTTTCCAGAACCAGCTGGGTCGGCTATCTTATCTGGCTTGACCTCCTTCATTACACAAACAGCTGACATCACTAGCTTCACCCCTGAAGGTGGATTTTTCATTGACTTCACAATAGTGATATCAGTGGGCTGAAATAAAAATAAATAAAATATATAAATAAAAATACAGCTTCACTTATGTAATGTCCGAACAACAGTCATCCCAATGTGAACATTTCTTCCAGTAATGTTTACTTTCAATGTGTCCAAAGCTGAGAGAGCAGCCTCGAGAGCAGGGATGGCTTTAGCTAGGTCACTCTCGCACTCATTCTTCAGAGCTTGAGACTCATCGGCTTTAATAGTTGCTGCTTCTTCATCAACACGTACAACTTTACTCTTGGCTTCTACCTCAACGGATTCCACCTCAATCACCTTTAAAAAAAATGATCATATAGTTTAAAAAAATACATTTAGCATAATCTATATGAACTGAAATGCATGAAGACATGCAGGTGGAAATAAGATGAGATGAATTCACCTTCATTATTTCAGTGTTCTCTATCTTTGCTTGTTCCAGTTTAGGCTGTAGATCTACTAGTTCTTTTTTCATCTCAGCAACCTATAAAACACAGTGTTAGAATAACTTAAAGCACAGCTAAACATTTGAAAGACTATAAACCCCAGAAAAGGTAAAAACAAATCTGGTTAGAATAATACTTTCCTGAGATTCAGCAAAGGCCAGTTTATCCAGTCCACTCGTGTACCTCTGCTTCGCTTTCATGACTGTGTCTCTTTTCTCAGTTAGTAGCAGACGAAAAGTAGCAATAAGCTCCAGGTATGATTTTGGAGTCACATAATTATGGCGTCCCAGCTCAGCAAGGAATCTGCAATGAATACAGTAATGCATCCAAGTGCTTGAGCACTTATTTATTTCACTCTTGAATATAAAAGTTGGTGACAACCATGTCATACTTCTGAGATAGCTGTTTGGCAGATGTGTGGAATGTTTTGCAGACAGGTATGATCTCCTGTCTATCATTTTCACTAATTTCCAGTGACTTCAGGAAGGAGTTGGCTACTCGCTCCAGTGCTTCTTCTGGCCATGGCTGTCAGGGTGCAGGGAGGAACAAGATACACATACCATCATATCGATAGCTAATTCTCAACAACTGACACATATAAATATGTGGAAATTGTTTTTAGGAAATCTGCATTCACAAAAAGTACCTGATACCAGTCAATGGTGCAGCAGTTAACAAGAGAGGGAAACTGGCGCAGGCGAAGTCGAAAAACATTTCCTATAGGACTAAAGGCCACAACTACGTGTAGGTTCTCTTTACAGCGCGAAACGAAGAAGGCAAACAGAGTCAAAGTGCTCAGCTCCAAATTCTTATCACCACCTTGGGCAATGGGACGTATTGTCTAGGAAAAAAGAGAGATGAATAAAAAATTGTTTTAAATATAAACTAAAAGAGCCAAGAAATACATGATTGTGTATGTATTTATGGATTTATTCACAATTTACCTCGATAATTTCCTGTTTCTCATCTACAGCAAACAGATTGGGCACCTCTCCTGTGTTCAAAAGACTGTCCACGTCTTCCAGAAAGCTTTCATCTTTGATCTGAGTATCAGTTATCAAGAACACTGTCTTCTGTCCTTTAACCCCAGCATTTTTCAACAGCATCTGATATTTCAGGATGATCAGACAGAATACTGTGACTAATTACAGAATGTAAGAAATGTTTATAAAAAGTGTAACATATTGTATATCATTATATGTTATAATTAGTTTTTCACATTATATAAGCTGAAAATAAAATAGAGCTATGAAAATGAAACAGATTAAAATGATACAGGAGTCTTTCTTAAACTATAAAGCTAACCTTGAGGTCGTCTCTCCACTCAGTCATGCCATAGCTCTTGGAGATCTCAGGCTGGAACATGGTCATCTGGGCCATTGATGTGGCAAGGCGGGTGATGGACTGGCGTCCGCTGCCTCCCACCCCAACCAGCAGGGCATTGCCTCCGGGTTGCTTTAATACACGGCTAATACGGGACAGGTGCTCCAGGACATAACTATATAATGCAGATTTGTCTCTCAGTTAATCAAGTTAGATGCAAAGTTTTATATTATTATTATGGAATTATCTGTGTACACACACACACACACACACACACACATATATATATACTGTATATATATATATATATATATATATATATATATATATATATATATATATATATATATATATATATATATATATATATATATATATATATATATATATATATATATATATGTGTGTGTATACCTATAGTTCAGAATTATAAATGCTGCAACCAAAACCGTTTACCGAAATATGACAAGATTCATGTGGTTCTTGTGCATCTGGTTGTATTCTTCAAGACTCAACTCCACCACCTCTGCAAGGCTTTCCATGGAAGGCACCTCAGCATACAAGCGCTCATCCCCTTGCAGCTCAGGATTCATGTAGTCACCAAACAGAAGATTTTGCATGTCTTCCTCAGCTAGCTAAAGGGGAAGAATAGGATCAACACAGATTAATGTCCCAATTTCCCAAAGATTTTCTCTTGATGTATGATATGTCTAAAGTTAGTTAAGTAAGTTAAAATTATTTGCATCCAGAATCTCAAGAACATGAGTCAGGGAAGCTCTTTCTTTCCGGATCCATTGCTTATATATCAACAGTACAGAATGTGACAGTAAATACATGTGAATTAAATCTTGGCTTACTTTATTGCCTTGTTTCAGATGATCAAAGACCTGGTCAAAGGGCTCTTTGAAGTGATCTTTTAAAATGCCATTCATCAGTTTGTAGAGCCATGTTCTATCTTTGTCATCCACCAGACGGTCATAGTAGACACGGAAAACCTCATGTACAAACAGCCGTATCACGGTACGTTTGTTCTCCACAGACTCCTTCTTCAGCAACAAGCAGCCTTGGATGACACGTGAGAAGTCCCTTAGGTTGAAAGTGTAGTGAGATTTGGCTGGAGTTGGGAGCAGGTTCTCCATGGCTTTCTTGTACACCTTTGAGAAAAAATCATGATCAAATAAATAATAAATAAATAAAAAATAAACAGTGTAAAACTCTCAGGTAGGCCCACTGTTGTTGTTTTATTAAAGTGACCATCTGTATTCATTACTCATTCTCATTGATATACAATATATGTTTGATATACCAACAGGAAACACAGTGATAATATTAGAGACTAATCCACCAGGTCCAGCTCTGCTGTGTCCCCAGAATCAGAACCAGACATGGAGAAGCAGAATTCAGCTTTTATGCTCCATAGATGTGGAACAAATGCTGCCTTTAAATTAATTATTAAACCCTTCTGAATTGAAATGTAAACAATGTTTGAGAACTACACTGTTACTCTAGCTTAAGTCTAACTTTTCTTTATTATGCCTTTGCACCTTGAACTGCCTTGTTGCTGAATGTACTATACAAATAAACTTACCTTGCCTTTTATTGGAATCTTAAAGAGACTTTAAAATAAATATGGAAACAACAATATACTTTAACTTTGACAACAAAACATAAGACTGCGATGCTTAAGGATAATATTCATTATTCATCAATATACAAAATAACATGTACAAAACATATATGTTGCCTATTCGTAGACCTACTATAATATGTGATTTAAATAAACTCACTTCCATCATAGCTGTCACGATCTGCTTGCCAGTAGTGAAGATTTCTGGTGGGAAGGTATTGTTTTTCAGATAGAAGTCAACAATATTGGAGAAAATGTGAACCATGGTTTCATCGCTAAAGGGATTTATGCTAAAAATGTTCAAATGCCGCAGGAAGCGAGAAGTTACAGCATTCCTTCCACCACCAGGGGGGCCCATTGCTGAGATAAGCTGAATGTCCACGAGACTGATCTTGGAGGTATCCTTCAGGTCATACCTGTCATGACAGAACACAGTGCTTTAATGCAGTGAGTGCAGTTTTGTTAATTCATTTATTAGATTTCTTTTGTTTTAAACTCTAATTATCCTCTTTAAGTACATGCTTTACCAGTTTCCATGATCTATGTACTGTCGAAGGAGCTCCACAGGAGGCTGTGCCCCAAAGATTTCTAGAGCAGGCATGTTCAAGTCATCTACAAAGATGACACACTTTTTTCCCCTGGGAGGCCCAAACACCCCTTTCCTTCTCTTATCTAATCGAGACATGATCATGTTCTGGAACGTGATAAAAACAAAAAAAAAAGGATATTAAATATTAGCTTAAATTGCACAGTGTATTATTTCTATTCTATCTATGCATCAACATATTTTTGTGGAGCCGTGAAGCACACAAAAAAAACTACAATGATATTGTTTACCTAAATTTAACTAAATACTGACCTGAGTTTGGTTAGCACTAGTGCGGGCTGAGAAGTTGATGAAAAAGGGTAGGTAGCAGTCTTTGTCCAGGTTGTTCAACAGTTTCTCCTTCACGTACAGTGACTTCCCAGTGCCAGTAGGGCCAACAAACATGAGAGGACTGAGCAGTAGAGCAAAACAAACAGTGGGAACAATTAATAAATGCATGTGAAATACTATAAACACAAAAGCTGCAATAGCACATCAGTTAGATGGATGTTATTAAAGCATTGGAGAATACTAACACTCCATGGCTGATGCAGAGATCCATTAAGAAGGTGTAGCGAACCGTGTCTATAGTAGGAACGATGATCTCTTGCACTTTCGTGTTTTTGTCTCCCAGGATGACATTCTTAATGGCTTCATTCCAATTAATCCATTTGCCTCTTCCTTTAAACTGTGGAAGAGATCACAGCATGATTTACTGATTAAACAACTGTAACATTTTTAACAGTGACGTAGTTATACAATACCTCATAAAAGTAGTCATACACCAGGCCTTTTTCATCCATTGGACATTCCCATTTCCCCACTGCTTCGGGGGTTGGATGTTCCGATGTCTCCCCTGAAAGTATCACTCTGAAGAACTCACTAAACTTCTCTCTGCTATCGGTGTCACAGCTACCACCTACAGACCACACAAGGGAGAAGGCAAAAGCTGCCTGCAAGCAAGAGGAAAAGAGGTACCATGTGATTTTACTGGATTAAAACACACATTAAACCCAAATTGTTAATTAAATAAAGTTAAAATAGTAATCAAAATTATACTAGATTTTGTCCTGTTACCATAATCCAAGTGCGAACATTCTTTCCCTCAGGACCAGTCCGCAGAGGTTCGGTGAGGAGCATTTCAAACAGTCGACACAAGGACACAACAGTGTTACTGTTACTAGTGGAAACAACTTCCTGTAAAGAAGAAAAAAAAAGATTATGATGAATATTTCCATAATAAACCAATAAACATCACAAATCAGAAAAAAGCTGGAACAGTATGGAAAAAGAAATATGAAAAAACACAAAAACAGAAAGTATCTTTGGTCCATAGTGCCTGCAATGAGCTAAAAGTAGTTTTATTTCTTTTCAATAATGTCTCAAATACTCATAATTAACAATTGTATGATATTTATGCATGAATTTAGCTGCAACCTGTGTTCCCTTACTCTGCAGTGTTTGCGTAGTATGTTGAGGGCAGGTGGGATGAGCCACTGGAAGAGCTCAAGCAAGAGGGAGGAGTTCTCTTGGCTCTGCAGAAGATCAGGAAGAGTGTTCATCCAGGAGATCACCAAAGGCATCCAGCCCAGCTGAGAAGGTTCCATATAGATCATGCCACATCGACTAACTGTGGCAGGCTATAATGAGGGAAAATTGATACCAAAGAAATAAATTAGTTATATTATCTCAATGAAGCTCCAAAGAAAAGTTTCCCACATGTTATCAAGCACCATCAAAAGTTATTGACGTTTTATTCATTGTTCTTTTTGTAAATAAAGACGACGGTTATACATACAATACATTTGAAGACATTTCCCTTCATAGATTAAAAAGTATTTTTGATCTGAAATTAAATGAATTGAACATCCCACTCACAGAAGCTTGTGATAGGTCCATTGCTTCAAATATCAGACTCATCTGACTAGACATTTGAATGATCTCACCGCTCATCAGGCACAACTATGGATAAAGCAAGAATATGTAGTTGTGAAAAACAAAGGAGCACAGAGATCAAACATTTTCGGCAGATATGTTTGCTAACCTTTTTGTTGTCATCCAGTACAGTGTTCATACTTTCAATCCAAAGTGTATCTATGGGGCCATCAAATACCACCCACTTGCGGTGTGGTGTGTCAGCCGAGGCAAATTCACGAAATGTGTTGGCCACAATCCCGTCTGTCCACTAATCAAAAGGGAAAGCAAATAAATGAAAAGAATGATATGAAAAACAAAAAATGAGTTATCCCATGTCTATATTAACACTTTACAGCTCTTGTATATTTATCTGCAGTGCAGATGATCTTATGCACAGACTTACCTCATGTGAAACTAGGTCAAACTGTCCAAAGAGCTGTCCCATGGTAATTGACTTTGGATTTAATGTCCTGAAGATGACCTTCTCTTCTGCACCGTACCCTTTCTCATTCATAAGAGTGAGAATATCAGCTAGAACATGCAGCACTTTGGTCTTTCCAGCAAATGGCTCTCCCACCAGCATGAACCTGAAAAGGGGGAACTTGATGTAATACTGTTTTTAACATAAACCCTTGTGTAAGCAAAATTGGGAATATAGCAAGGAGAATAGAAACTAAAACACAACATACCCATGTCTAACTATCATCATCTCATAAGTTTGGATTATCTTTTGTATAAAGACCTGTGTTGGCTGGGCATTGTGATTTTTACAGCACTCCTCAGTAGCCTCTAAGAACAGCTGACACAATTAAAAAACACAACAACACATTTTTTAAAATGCATTTAAATACAAGATGAGTAAAAGCTATAGTATTTTTTTTAAATTAAGACAAACAAATGAGCAAACGTATTCAAATATCACACCTTGTAGTCAGGCTCAGGAAGGGAGGAGCCAGGAAATAAATCACTGGTTATCCCATTAAATAACGGAATATCGTGGGAAAGAAACTTGGGCTCATTAACATCCTTTATGGATCTCAAGAGCTATGTAACAACACAAGAAAAAAGTAAAAATCACAAATAGGAAATATACTATTGTATAACAAAGTAACTGACTCCAGCACGATTACCAGAATATCCTCATTCTCATTAGGATACTTCAGCTTGAGGTTTCCTGCAGCCACAAGAACTGCCTTCACAGCCCTCATCCCATAATCATAATGGAACTGAGATGAGAGCTGCTCGGAACAGAGCCTGTAGGTCATCACAATTTTCACCGAGAGTGGTTTGGCATTCAGGAAGCCATATGAATACAGAGAGATCTCTGCAATCAGTGCATAGTTAGGAACCATCATGGCCACTGTACGGAACAGCACCTGCACAGAGAATATGTAACATTACAATTGAGTGTTTTTCAGTTCGTCACAAAGGGTAAGTTAAAAATTGGAACATTAATGTGTATGAGTTAGGAAGCTGCTTGATAATTTAGCTACTGATAAAAAAAATAGCCAAAATATTCATGAAAAATACTGTAAAAGTTTTATTTTAAAATACCTTGAGGTTGTCTGGGAGTTCAGAGCGTCCTGCATAACCAGGGTTCATTGTTATGGACACAAAGCAGTTAGGATTAAGCTTGAGCATGGTCCCTTCAAAGTCAAAGTACTCCAGCTTCTGCTCGACGGCTCTTTGGATGCACAGAACTTGCTGGGCCACTACAGACAGTACTTCAAGTTCAATACGGTTGAATTCATCAAAGCATGCCCACGCTCCAGATGAAGCCAGACCTTTAAAGAACTGTGATAATTCACAATGAAATACACAAAAGCATAGTATTTATTTGCACATTTAAATATAACATTGAAAGTAAAAGTATACATTTTAAATTCCAAGTGATCTCTACCTTCCCCATTGCAAGATAATCCAATCCATCTGAGCAGTTAAAGACTACACACTGGACAGCAAGTGCTTTGGCTAAATCTTTAGTGGTTTCAGTCTTTCCTGTACCAGCTGGACCCTCAGGTGCACCACCCAAGTTCAGGTAGAAAGCACCAATCTAAAACAGAGAGAGAACTTGTGTGAATGTAAAAAGTATTTACGTTCATGTTGACATAGACACGTTTTTAGAATATTATATGTATTTTCTCTTATTTATTTTTGTTTTACCAGGGTTCGATAGCATCTGTCAGTTAGAGGAGTGATGACCAGACGTGGAGAGTTCCCCAGGTACTCATAGGCATACTTAACGTCATAGTTGATGATGCAAACACGAACATTGTCGTTGCTCCAGTAGTAACGAAGCTGAGCTAGCCACTGAAAGTCATTTTCATTTGATACACCTATCAAAAAATATAGCATCTTGTAAATATTTGGGCGTTGTGCCTGGGTGCTCTGTGACACTTATTTCGTACCTTTCTCAATAAGTTCCATGACTACATCCCGGGCGTGGACATCAATCGTGACGAGTGCTCCCAGAGTAATTCGCGTTTGTTTGGAAAGTTTTCCTCTCACCAGCTCTACAATGTCACTCAGCTGATTTTGCAGTTGTGTATAGTAGTTCCTTAAACCCTACAGAAAACAAAGATCTACTTAGTATTCATAGTCTTTTTTTCTTTTTTCTTCCCTAAGGTCATATTGTTATGCTGTCATCCTTATCAAAAAAAGAAAAATCAGGCAATTAGGCAAGAGTGAGAAACATTATCAGTTTGTATTTCACAATAACATTTTAGAACCAGTTACTTTTAATATGCCGTAATTCAAGGTTTTGTGACTATACTAACCTTTGATTTTAACAACAAACGATAAAATTAATATTTTATATTGGGAAAGATTGGGAAACAGTTATACATTTCTCCAAATAGTTCCACTGCAAAAATTTAAAAAAGGAACAAATAATCCTATAATTAAAGTCATAAATACCTACATCAGCCCCTGCTCTAATGGCCTCATGAACCTCCAATGTCCAAAAAATCTGTGACGTGCAGAGCACCACCTGTCCGGGCCACTCCTGGACCCACTGTTTCCGTACAGTCTCACTGTAAGCCTGTCCAGAAACCCAAATAAAATAAACCTTATATAGTATAAAGTCCATTTGTAATACTTACACAAATAGTTGGCATTAGACTATTTATATATTCATAATTTAAGGTTTACAAAATAGTGATCTTACCACCCTAGACTGGGCTACTACATCTCTGACACTGCGAAGCATCACATCCTCCACCTGAACCAGCCACTTCTCTACAGCTCCCTTAGCTTCAGATGTGGAGACGCACTGGATTAGCTCAACACGCTCCCCTTCACTGCTGTACATGGCCTGATAAAAAACATTATGAGGTTAATATAAGCGAATCACACATGGTATGTAGGAAAAACCATATGAGTGGTTGCCTTGCCTGGATATCAAGATTGGGTAGAAAGTGCAGTTTGGAAATACCCTCAAAGCACTTCTTCAGATGAGACTGAACACGCAGTGGGTCCTTGGTCTCAGACAGAATCTCAAGCATTTCATCATTGGATAAAAAGAAAAACCTAGCAATAGATTAGTAACACATACAGTATTAAGATATTTGGTAAAAATAAAGAGCTGGACCAAAAAGAAAAAAAAACCTATTGTAATCTATGTTTACCTTGGAAAAAAGAGACGCTTCTTCTCCAGGTAAGCATTCAAACCTTTCATAATGCAGTCGAGGAGGCTGTTGGAATCTCGCAGTTTCTCTAGCATATTAGGAAGTGAGGTTGCTGGAAGAACCTTTGATTAGAAATAATTAAGTAACTAAAACAGGACAGCATATTTCCCAGATTTATCTTTTTTCACTTTTATTTTATTACCATGGGGTCTTTGACACAGTGCCTCATGATCTCTTTCCAGTTTCTATCAACAGTTTGGAAAAGCTTTCCTTCTTCTGGAATCTGCTGCATAATGTCCTGAGATGAAAAGATGGGCTCAAGGTAGAGCCACTGCGCTTGCATTTTCAACCACTCATCAATGGTCTCCTGGATGCGAAGAAGGCGCTCCTCCCATTTCTCAGATCACAGAATAAATAATATGGGGAAATGTTTAACACAGAAAATTACTCCTTACTGCAAAAACTACCAGGATTTATTCATTATGAAAGCTAAAAAAAATCTAAATATATTAAACCCTTAGAAAAATATAACATACCTTAATTTCCTTTTCAAAAGGTTTGATGAATGGTGAGCCCCTCATTGTCTGAGTCTTCACAATCTGGTCATCTAACATCGTCTGAATATCATCCAAGGCAGTCAAGATGGACACGCCAGCATCCCTCCAAGGTTGATGGTGGAAAGAAATACCATCCCAAATATGCATCATGTTCTGCATAGCCTTCTCCATAGAAAACTCCTGCAATAAAAAAGGTGAAGATACACTACATTCAGCATATACAGTAGTTGCAACCTGTAGAAACAAACAGAACATTCCAGGAGTTCTCACCTTACTGGCAGCTGCACTGACAGTCTCAAACTCCTCTAGGTATGGGACCAGGTTTAGCTTGAGAACTTTTGTCAGAGTTGTTCCAGGGTTGGGGGTGAGGTCATAATCCGCTATGTTTGACATTTGTTCCCAGTGACGAGCTCTGATACCTGGGTTACACAAGATGGAAACTATAGGGATATAGTCCTGTTGAGACAAATATATTACACTTAATGGCTGAGTCACAGCAAACAACATTTCAGACTTCATTTATTAACTGCTTTGAAACAGCAATAGCAGAAAATACCTTGAACTTTTTAATTTGTTCCACTACAGAAGAACACAGCAAAACTGTGGGGCTTTCCTGCACGGTCGGTTCCTCCTCTTTACCAGATTTATGTCTAGACATCCCAGAAATCATCTCCCTCTCTTGTTTAGCCTTATTTTGCTTCCGTTGGAAAAACTTTAGCATCTTGAAGATCTCTCTGTAGGACTCATCCACTTGAACCTCCATGCTTTCCCCATCTAGTTTCAAGAAGGAACCATGCATCCATCTATGCACAAATAGGATGAAAGATTATTGAGTACATTTATAAAATAGAAAAAAAAATACTATGTGTAAATTCAATAAAATTAAGTCTGGCCTTTCTTCCATGCGCTGCCACTTCAGGATAAATCCAAACAGCTTTTGGTACGGTTCAATATCCTCTTTCATGACCTCAACTTCTGGGTAACACGTGAGCTCCAACTCGTAGAAGCTCTCTTCCTTATTGATAACAACAATTGTCTCTTCAGCCTCCTGTAGACGTTTCTGAACTGCTCCAACATCGTTTACACCCTGTGGAAAAGGTGAAAACATAACAACAAAAATTAAGTTTAAATGAAAAAGAACAGATTCACATTCATCTGCTCAGGATATTTAAATGGAGGAAAAGCACATTTTATTGATCACTACTCACTTTGCACTGACACTAACTGAGGAAAATACTATTCAATTTGAAGCTGGAATCAGCCAGTTAGTTTAAATTAAGTCTAAAATAAGTGAAGAATGCTGCCCTGAACTCTATATCTTATTAATCTGAGGAGATGGAGGCACTTCTTTGGCAGGTGCAGGGATTTTTGGAGACCTTCAAATGCTGGCATATAGATTTTGACACTGAGAGTACAGATATATGTAAAACCTGCTTATATCACTCAAGGAAACGAAAAACTGATTAAGCGCTCATGAAATTGTACCTGCTGCATCATATCCAACTCAGAGTACTCTGGGAACGCGTCTATATTGCGTCTCAACCTTTCAAGCTCTAACATTACTCTTTTCCTTTTGGCAAACAGCTCTTTCTGTTCTTTCTCCTTGGCCATCAGCAGCACCTGGGAAATCAGACAGCTGTTTAGAATCACATCTGTAATAAACTAAATAAATAATTTGATGTTTGAGGCGGACAAAGAAGCTCTACCTCATCGTTATGCTGAAATGCACCAAGGATGTTTTTTGGCCAGTTAAAAACAGTCGAGTTAAGCTTCAAATCCTCTGGCTCAAAGGTGTAGAAATCCAACAGGTAGGTAAGTCTGTAGCATGCTTTCTGTAAGAGCGTGTTGCAATTACTGAGATATGTTTGATTTGATGTAGTTCTCTTCATTCAAACCACAACAGGAAGAACCATTCATATGGTTATTCACCTTTATTTTTTCTTCAAGTGCTGCAATACCCTTTGTCTTGGTAAAAGTAATGTACTCTTCCATCTGAGCAATGTCTTCTGTATTCTCTGGAACTTCCAAAGCTTTCTGTCTGATGGTTTCAAACTCAGAGCATATCCTTTGTAAAGACAACAAAATACAGAGCTATAACACAAGCAAAAACAGTCACACAGATGTATGCTAAAACCAAAAGGACAGATGTGTTGAAGACTATCACAGGAAATGACCTACAGTAGATTTTGCTCACGGTGTATGGTGGCCACTTTCTCTAGTAATAGTTTAGCAAAGGTTTCAGCTTTGTTTGCCAGCCCTTGTTTCAGCTCTTCACAATCCAGATGGACCATTGTGAAGTTGACTTTTGGTGGGAGGCTCAAGATCTCTCTTGACAGCATAAAAAACTCATCCACTTGCTACAAAGGGGAGCAACAGTACACATCAACAATATAAAGGTAAAACAAGTATTGATCATATCTAAATTTAATGAAGTTCAGTGATTCCTTACCTTAGTGTACTCATCAAGAGAGTGATCCTCTTCTATAAATGCATCTACACGAGTCTGTGCAGTTCCATTGACGAGCCATTCATAGTTGGTGACTACAATATAAACCACAAGTCAGCAATGAACTTCACTGGTGTCATTGGAGTAATAACAGGAAATGACCAGATTACAGCTCATCACCATAGCTTTTTAAATGTTTGTCAGGTTCCTCTAGGTATTTGTAGACAGTGTTGTTCACAGTGTCATGAGCCCAAGCAAGAACCTGATCAGCCACCTTTGCGTCCACAAACGAGCATGAGGTTTGTCTCAACAAAGACGAGACCGTCTGCACTTTCTGTGAATGAAAGCCATGAATGTCAATACAGGCTCAATAGAATCAGAATCAGAATACTTTATTTATCCCCAACAGAAATTATATTTATAACAGTGCTCCATTCAACCAACATCAAAAATGACCATAAAGTGAGGAACCTCACCTGAAAAGTATTTGTTATGGTGTTAAGGATCTCCAAAAGAGTAGCATCCAGTTCTTGGAAGGAGGGGTACATTTCCATCTTTTCATCGTCAAAAGCCAAAACTATTCGGAAGATTGGTAAGCAGTGGAGACTGCACGGCTCAAATACACTGACAAACTTTTCTGTATTTGCCTGAAGGACTGATTTCAACTATGAATTAAAGGAAGGATAATAATTATGATTCTAAAAGTGAAATTATGAAACATACATGCATATAACATGACATCACTAATACATTAAATGAAGAGAAATACAACTTAAATGAGCAAACAAGTAACTAACTAACTAGCTAATAGCTACATATTAACATGCTGCTCAGTTAGTTACCGGTATGCATAAATCTCATTACATAAAAGTGCCCAATTTCATGGTATGACTGCATACAATTACAATAAAGGCTATTCTATTATTTACAATGTTTCTTAACAAATGAATGAGTCAGCAGCAATAAAGGCACAACCCATGGCAGTTTTCAGTCTGGACCTGTGTTTTTTTTATATATGTACATCTCAAATAATCAACTTGCTAAGAGTATGATAAAGGACAATTACACATTATCAATAAAACTATTTGATTTCATTTTCATAAAAAGTATAATAATATATGGAATTCTTTGACAAATCTGTACTGAGTTATTGCACTTGTTATATGAAAAATGTATTGAGCATAATCTTACTTGGTTGGAAATGAGGGTGGATGCACAATTGTAAAAGGAATCAATTTTCTCCTCTTTAACTCCCTTGAGTATGTCTTTATTTGCCAGCATGTGGACAATTTTGGTAAACCAGATACCCATGATTTGTTCTTCCTTCCTCTTACAATCCTCAGCTACTTTGTTCTGTAGGACTTTACAGTCCACAGGTCCTGAAGCTCTATACCAAACAAAGTAATAAATTAAATAGGGAAATAGAATAGGAAAACATAACTCATGAAGAGATCGCTTTGGCATGTCACTTCACTTTTATGAAAACTTTCCTTACCTGCATCCTGAAAGATCAGTGAGGACCAGTGAAGAAAATGTTGTGTAGCCAATATCCAGAAGAGATTGCATAACAGGATGCAGAATGTGCAAATTTGCTTCTATCTTCTTTCGGCTCTTCATAAAGCTATCATGCCGTGGCTGGGAGAAATCAGGAATTCTGCCAAAAAATCCCAACAAATATTACAAATTGGCATAAAAAACATCAAGCAGTATTTAGTTATGGTGCATATATGCATATTCCACTCACTTTTGTTGGGTTGCCATTTGTTTTTCTGAGCTCTCTTCTTCCACATAAGGATTCTCTAACACTCGACCCACTAAAGGAATGAATAGGAAAATAAATGAATGGTTTACTTCAAGTTTTCAGGGACTATACAAAAAACTAAATGTGCCACTATGCTGTGGTTGTTTTTTTGTTGATGATGTTGTTGATGATTTAGATGTTGAGCCTCTTTTTCATACAATTGACCAGGTATCAAACTTTATCAAATATTTTAACTGCATGGGAATGAATCAAGATTTTTACAGCTCTCTTCATTGCAGACAGTTTCATAGGGTGGATTCATCCCCTTTACCTGACTCAATCCCTTTCCTCTAATGAGTGTGCAGTTGTAGTTACACATTTATGCTGCAAATCTAAGCAGTTGAGTGAATTACATATTACATATTTTCACTTCTCCAGGACTACTGCGTTTTGTCTTAGTTTATGATTTGGTAGCCACCTTACACATCCAAATATATACTTTCATAACATGCCCCTTTAATTCTGATGACTAAATGTTTCCATGTTAACATAACCCAAATAATTGGTAATACCTGTGTGTTTGACAATCACATTGTGAAACTCCTTGCTGACTTCCATGCAGAGCTCTTGTATCAGTTTTTTTTTCTCAGGGCTCTCCCTCAGTTTAGGTTGAACTCTGGATACAACCGAGTCCAACCACTGTTGCTGGATTGGTTCGAAGGGTCTTTTCTCCACACAGGTCTTTAAGAAGCAGTAGTTCATCTGTAAAAAGTGCAATATAAAATCAAAAAAGGTGTGACAACCTGTGTTATTGGTGTTTTCCTTCTTAAAGTAGGCTATAAGTAGTAGTCCTATCAAGTAAATATACCATTTGTTTCCGCTCCTCACTGAGCATCTGTAAGTAAAGCAAATGTTGAAAGATTCATCATGTTTTGCAATGTTTCTACCATAAAATAATATTTGTTCTTGAAACGCATGCAAAGATAGATGAATATGCCATACAGAAGGTGGAAGCTCTGGTTCTGGTGAAAGACTGCGGACATCTCCCCTCTCTTTATTGAGTCTCATATTTTCCATTGCTCTGGACACCCTGTAATAATTAATTCAATAAAGTTGAAAAAAAGAAGAAAGAAAGTCCTGGTGAGCAAATGAATAACTTCCAAAGCATTATTATCACTGAAAAACAGGATCTAATGCCATAAACGAAGGAAAAGCATACAATGTCATTTCGTATTGGCTTTGTTGCTTTTTTCTTCTCGTGTGTCTCATAATCTCCTTGTGCGCCGTTAGCGTCTCAGCCAACTCCTTCTTGGCCGCGATGAGGTGATTTTCAACATCAGCAATCTGAACTGCCCCTCCAATTGGGGGCAGGACTTGAAGCTTTGGTAAACCCTCCATCAAAGCTCAGGTAGTTTGGTCCTCCATGCCGAAAAGTCACTAGGGAATAAATACAACAAGTACTGGTATGTAAAGTAACAGCTGATGTAAGTTGTGCTCATTCAAGGCCAGCCTCTAGTTAACCTACCTGAAACTAATTACGGAGTGACTATTTGCACCAGGGAACAAATAACAACCCCCCACTAGCTGAGCTACTCTCACCCTGTTGACATATGAAAACAAATGCATTGCATGTGCAACAACGCATAGATTTATATAAAGGCACCAACGTGTCTGCAACGGAAGGCGCTTTTTCACTTGCCCATGCGCATGCGCACCACTCTAAAATTGGAACCATGCCAGGCAAACGTCTGCTCTCACACTTTTGTATGAACAATTTTTGCTCTTATGCAATATTATTCGTAAGCATTTTCAACAAGACATCATCAGTACACCTTCTTCACTATCTTACTGGTCTTCTTTTGTTGGAAACATTAATTGGGAAAAAGTCTGGCTATTACCACAGAAGTTTTTCCTAATAAAGTCAAAGAGATTTCCTTTAAAATGCTACACAGATTCTATCCTACCAATCATTATTTTTCCCAATGAAACACTGATTCATTTATTTTGGTCTTGCCTGTACTTGCCTGTACTGAGTAAATTGTCCCGCTTTATTGTAGATCACATCTACCCCCAATTTAATTTGTGCTGGAAAAATGTATTGTTTGGATATATTGAATTTGACAGGAATCTCAACTGTACATTTTACTTGATCAATTTGCTCGTTATTTTAACTAAATTCTATATCCACAGATCCAAATTTTTAAATAAAAAGCCGAATTTTCCGGAGCTGTCCGCATATCAAACAATACATATTCTCCATATCTGATTCTGTAAATAAAAAAGCTGTTAAAACTTATGACCTTTGTAAGCTATATAAGATATTTGTTTATTTTTTTTTTCTTTGTCAATGACTAATTCCCCTGGCGTATTTGTGACTGTATAATTGTGTAGTTTATGTTGTATACACATAGGGCCTATGACTGATGTTGCTCTCAATTCTGTGTATACTTATGTCTTTTGCTTCAATAAAGTTGAGAAAGAAAAAATTTTGCTCTTATGTCATTGTAAGATATTTTGAAGAGAGATAAATTAAGTTTTGTAGTGGCCACTCATCAGCAGGACACTGTGTAGTTTCAGTGGGTTAGAATTCACAAGGACCTAGCCGTTATTACTGAAACTCACTGAAACTACACTGGTGAGTGGCCACTACAGTTTATCAAAAGTGGCGTGAATACCTGTCAATCACTGTTGAGCTGATGGATTTTTTTTTTTCTAATAATACATGGGCATAGCATAGCATACATTGATATTGGTAGCAGGGTGTAAACAGCCTACGCATCAGTACTTGCACGTTGCACCCGGGTGTAAATACTTAAAGCCTGATTTATGGTTCCGCGTTAAATCGACGCAGAGGCTACGGCGTAGCCTACGGCGTATGCTCTGCGTTGGTGTAACGCGGAACCATAAATCAGCCTTAAGCCAACTAATTATCGCTAGACATTTGAAGATTAATAAGTAAGCGATATGTCTCACTGAAATTTACAACAACCATAGATAACATGCTCGATACCTGCGTACCTGTTCGTTCATTCGGTGTTTTCACTCTTTTGTGCGCTTGCCGTCAGCTGTGCCAACTTGGTCAAATGTTTTACTTACTGGACCGTCTGAATGTTAACAGCGTCGTTACCATGGAAACAGAAACCAGCGCAGGCGGAGGGAGAGGCGGGGCTTAAATGTAGTACAAAACGCAATAAATATTACTAATGTCAGAAACAATGCATGGACCCTTCATATACTCTATGTGAATACTGTAATTATTAAAATTCAAATTAAATTTAGCTGTTGTATAAATGTTTAATTACAATATATCTCTTTTTTTTTTTGGGGGCGGGGGGGGGGGGGGGGGGGGGGAGTTAACTGAAAATAATCTTCAACAGTGAAGAAAAAATCTTCTTCTGTCTTTACATTTTATTGCACAAGATCTAAAACAAACCATAATTATGGTTATGTTAATTAGTTAGTTAGTTAATATTTATTTCGGTCAATCACAAGCATAAAAATCAAGAAATATAACAAACATCCACAGGTTTTTCCCTGGTCAACATTGTGATTATTTTGACCGAAAAGGTCTGGGCTTGAAGCATAAAGCTTATCTTGCCCAACTTTTAACATAATAGAATATACAAAAAGAACAAATGAATTATCATGAGGTTACACAAAATAATAATAATAATAATAATAATAATAATAATAATAATAATAATAATAATAATAATAATAATAATAATAATAATAATAATAATAATGATAGCTCTGAAAACAGAAAGTGAAAAGATGCTAAAGAAACCGACAAAACCAATTTAGGTTGTCATTTCATCTCATGCATACATGTACATTCTTCTTTGTTTGCTTATTGTGCTTCTATATATGTGTCCATTACCTTTGCTTTGAATAATATCGCGTATGCTTTTATTGAGTCTAATGAGTTCCACAGTCTTACTCCTAAAACGGATATACATCTGCCCTTTGTATTTGTTCTTACTGCTGTTGTCTTAAACATTGCTGTTCCCCTGAGGTCATGTGCATATAATGATGGGAATTTATTTCATAATTTCCAAAATACCGACACAAGACAAACTTTGCACTTGCTTCGCGTTCAAAACTGTTTAAAACCTAAAAGCATGTCATGCAGTGGCGTCAATTCAGTCGAAGCTAAGGTATGGCAAGGTTACAAGTCACATTAACTAGAGTATCGATCAACACGTCCAGCAAATACTCATCACAGAAGTCTGCTATGCAGCTTATCTGTGTGGTTAAGAAAATTGGAATTTTTTCAAATGCAGTCTCGCTCACTGCAAAAACTCACAATCTTACCAGGAATATTTGTCTTATTTCTAGTTAAAATGTCTAATTTTTAGTCAAAAAATCTCATTACACTTAAAACAAGATTCATCACCAGAAAAATAACTTGTTATTTGACAATTTTCACCTGATTAAAGTAAATTTTCACTTGAAATAAGTAGAACAATCTGCCAGTGGGACAAGATTTATCTTTTCATTACAAGCAAAAAAATCTTTTTCCACTTATTTTAAGTGAAAATCTACTTGAAACAGGTGAAAATGGTTGTTTTTTGAGTCTTGTCTTAAATGTAATGAGATTTTTTTTTACTAAAAATTTGACATTTTAACTACAAACCTAAGACAAATATTCTTGTTAAGATTTTGAGTTTTTGCAGTGTATAATAACTAGTGAAATCGATCATGTTGACCTGATTTGCATTTGTAGTTATTCTATATGTATTAAGTAATAGAATAATCAATGCAAATGGACACAGAGTAATTCCATAAATGTATTTAAAAAAACAAACATTTACATTTTCCCTTGAAGCCAAGGTGTGGCGGCTGCCATACCTTGCCATACCCAATTGACGTCCCTGATGTCATGTCCCAGTCTGTATGTTGTGCCATGCTGAATCAGTGTGTGTCTGTAGGGGGCAGCGACGGGCTTTTATTACAGGCAAAAACAGGTAAGAGAAAGAAGAAGAAACCCCCCCTATAGCTAGCTACTGCAGAGAAGTAGCGACTATTTTTTTAAGGTATTGTGAATTAAGTAGTTACTATCTTAACATGCCTATTGCAGATCACCTCAAACTGAGAACAGTGACATTGGATGCGAGTCGTGCTGGTCAAATGTATCGGAAGTAAATGTGTCTAAACGCGGAAGTTTCCTGTGTTTTGATTCGCGTTGCTAAAAGTCAGGCCTCAATGTTGTGTTATTTTCCTCCAAGACCGAAAATACAGTCATTTTAAATTGCCAATGCTAACATGCTGTTATATTTGACGCTGTAATAGTTTATTAATGATGAATTATAACTGTCTTTGCTGTGAAATCAAGATTACGAGCATCTGAAATATGATCATGTCCGCGCTCGACATGACTCTCTTTCACTCCTCAGGACTTTATCATGAGTTATGCAGAGAAGCCGGAGGACATAACGAGAGAAGAGTGGATGGATAAACTCAACAACGTCCACATTCAGAGAGCTGATATGAACAGGCTAATAATGAACTACCTGGTCACAGGTAAAGTATCAGTAGTACTGTTGCTAAACTTTTCTTTTTGAGTTGGAACAATAATAACGTGTTTTAGGTTATTATTATTGTGCCTGTTCCATTTGCAGAATTTTAACCCAGTGTTTGTTCAACAGAGGGTTTCAAGGAAGCAGCAGAGAAGTTTAGGATGGAGTCTGGAATAGAGCCCAGCGTGGACTTGGACTCATTAGATGAAAGAATTAAGATCAGAGAGATGATATTGAAGGGACAGATCCAAGATGCTATTGCGCTCATCAACAGTCTACACCCAGAACTGCTGGACACGAATCGTTATCTCTACTTTCACCTACAGGTAAAGTAAAACACTGAGCAGACATCTTATCTCTTCATCTTATATGCTTTTGGTAGGGATGGGCGGTATGGACTAAAAAATGTATCTCGATAATTTCTGGCATTTATCCCGATAACGATAAAAATGACGATAAAAAAATACCAATTCAACTCCATCTTTGTAACTATAAATCTATTTTGCTCTCAGATCCGCCATGTTTGTTACACAAAAACCTTTCTTTCTTTCTTTCTTTCTTTCTTTCTTTCTTTCTTTCTTTCTTTCTTTCTTTCTTTCTTTCTTTCTTTCTTTCTTTCTTTCTGGCTCATTTCTTTCTTTCTGGCTCATTTCTTTCTTTCTGGCTCATTTCTTTCTTTCTGGCTCATTTCTTTCTTTCTTTCTTTCTGGCTCATTTCTTTCTTTCTTTCTTTCTGGCTCATTTCTTTCTTTCTTTTTTTCTTTCTTTCTTTCTGGCTCATTTCTTTCTTTCTTTTTTTCTTTCTTTCTTTCTGGCTCATTTCTTTCTTTCTTTTTTTCTTTCTTTCTGGCTCATTTCTTTCTTTCTTTTTTTCTTTCTTTCTTTCTGGCTCATTTCTTTCTTTCTTTTTTTCTTTCTTTCTGGCTCATTTCTTTCTTTCTTTTTTTCTTTCTTTCTTTCTGGCTCATTTCTTTCTTTCTTTCTTTCTTTCTTTCTTTCAGGCTCATTTCCTTCCTTCCTTCTTCTTTCCCTTCCTTCCTTCCTCCTGCTCTCTCCTTCCTTCTTCCCTTCCTCTTTTCTCCCTTCCTTCCTTCTTTCCTCCTGCTCTCTCCTTCCTTCCTTCCTTCCTTCGTGCGTGGATTTAACGCAGAACCATAAATCAGTTTTACACAAAAACATCATCAACAGGAATTTATCGTTTTTACTGCGAGATGACAAATTCTTACTGTGAGGAATTTTTTTGACGGTTTATCGTGAAACGGTAAAATATCGCCCATTCCTAGCTTTTGGTACTAAATATGTTGTTGCTTTTCTTATTGTGAATCTTCATTGAATTCACATTTTTTATATTTTGCAGCAGCAGCATCTCATTGAGCTGATTCGTTTGAGGGAGACCGAAGCCGCACTCGAATTTGCCCAGTCCCAGTTAGCAGAGCAAGGGGAGGAGAGCCGAGAATGTCTGACTGAGATGGAGAGGACGCTGGCCCTTTTGGCATTTGACAACCCAGAGGAGTCTCCCTTTGGAGATCTGCTTAATATGATGCAGAGGCAAAAGGTAGTCATTCAAATGCTCACTTTTGTCTTACGTTGACTCTGGTCACTATAAGATTTTACATCTCATGTGGAATATATTGATTTTCATTGAGACTGTTTTTATTTTTTGCATCTTGCATCTATGACAATTTTTCTTTTGTACTCAGTCAAGTTGGGACAGAGGTACTGCCTCCACCACTCGGTTGAAATGCTATCAGAATCCGCTGGCCTCCACTTATTTCATAGGATTTGAGCATCTTTGGGTCATGTTCAAGAGTGAGGGAAGAATGGAGAAGGGGATTGGCAGACAGATTGATGTAGCATCTGCAGCTGGCATTTGTACCGCTATGTTTTGGTGAAGAGGAGTTGAGCCAAAAACCAAGACTCTGTTTTTCTGTCAAATGTATTTTCTTGCCCTCAGCTGTATTCACAAATTGTGGAAATTGCCCAACAGAACAAGACTGTGAATACAAGCGGCTAAAATGAGTTCCCATCCCACAGTGTTGTTAGACTTTCCCCTAGAGAGAATGAGAAATTCAGTCTTCAATTCAATCTTGGAGAGACTCGGATTGAGTCATTGCTCCTCGTAAATAGTCACGTTTCCATTACACTTTTGCGCAAAAGAAAATCTAATCTCTGAAAGTTTGATAAAGGTACCGTTGTAAGGGGTCAGTGTTTCAATTGAATGGTGTGTCTTGAATAAGCGTAATGCCGGTAACTATCTTATCCTGCGATACTTCTTTTCAAAACAATGAAAAAAATCTTAACATTGAAGGAAATGGACTAAAACATATTTAGCCTTTGTCAAATTATTGTTATTGTCACTACCGCTGTTGAGAAACTGGCCAGATGATGAAGGCAGTAAATTTAGTGAATGATGATAATTAAAACTTTTATTTTATTATTTAAAGGGAATGCCCATATGTAATGCCGTAATGATTAAGTAATGTCACAGCACAACCTCATTGTATTAATGAGGCCAAAAACAGCTGGAAACTAGATTTTGATTACTTTAAATTGACCAGCTACATCACATCTAGCGCTGTCACAGACATGGAAATTTGCAAAAGGCGATTCCATTACACTTTTGTAAATAACTGGATTATCGAATCACCTTAAAAACAAAAGGTATTAGTGCCATTTCCATTACAGGATTTCTTTTTCAATATTTGGATTTGGACAAATTTATGTGTAATGGAAACGTGCCTGTTGAGAAGACGCAGTTGAGATCAATTTGGTCTTGTTAGGATGCCTCCCGCACTCCTTGCATGGGAGGTGTTTTGGCATTTCCAACCAGGAGATGCCCTGAAGCAGAAGAGAATATATTTCTTAGCTGGGCTGGGAACATCTTGGTGTCCTCCTGGAAGGCATGGAGGAGATGGGTGGGGAAAGAATGTCTTTGCCTCTCGATTTAAGCTCCTGCACTCGAAACCCCAACTTGGATAAGCAGAAGTGAATGGATGGATACCCAGTTCTGTCATGCAAATCATATCCTGATGCCTGATTAAATTAAGGTTATAAAAAATGCTTCAAAATGATAACCTAGATACCACATGGAGTTAAATATTCCACATTAATGCAAAAAAAAAAAGAAATGAACTCTTGATGCACTCATTTACTTTTAATTGTTAGTGCTGCACTTCGAAAGCACATTTTCATTTAGAACTACTCTTAGTGATGTCTTCAAATTTAATGTGTTAATGTTCCTTGGTTGGGTTTTTAAGGAATAAGTGTCCCCTTACCTGCTTAAAGTGGCATTCTCCAAATTTTGCAGATTATGATTCACTAGTGTCATAAGGAGTATTACTTAGACCAGGAAACATTTCTGTTAAGTCCACTGGATTTGTAAAAGGGTGACTTTATATAGTTTCACAAATTAAGATAAGATCAGCAGTTAAAAAAAAAAAACAATGAACATTTATGTGGCTTTGTGTTGCAGGTGTGGAGTGAAGTGAACCAGTGTGTCCTTGACTATGAAAACAGAGAATCAACACCCAAACTGGCCAAGCTCCTGAAGCTACTCCTGTGGGCTCAAAATGAACTTGACCAAAAGAAAGTGAAGTATCCCAAAATGACTGACCTCAGCAAGGGCACCATTGAAGACCCAAAATAAGGACTTAAAGTGAAAAAGTGCAAATGCAAAATGAACACATTTCCTTCATCTATTTATAACCCAAGAAACTGACTTGTTTAGAGTACCTTTTGTTTTTTGGAAGGGTTGCTTTTTGATACTTTAATCATTCAGAATGTGGAGAAAACTGAATCTGTTGCATTTTAAAATAACTTCTCACCAAAATAACATGCAGAGCATTATTACAATTGGTATTGTAATTTACATATTTGTTTATGTAAAGGTGGTATGTTTCACTTTATCAGTTTTTCTGTCTGTTGGCAGGGAAAGATGGTGGCATAGGGGCATGTGAATAAAGCCTAAATTAGGTTACTCTTCATGTGACCACTTTTGAGGGGGCTGGGTTTGATCAAGTAAAATTGTTGGCTTAGTATGGACTATTTCAATAAACTTAGATCTTCCTTTAAAACATATACCCAATTCAACTGGCGGGATTTCAGTTTGTATTGTTTTGTGATGGCAAAAGTTAAAACTGGTGACTTTGAATATTTCATGCTATTGTGTTTTGTGATTACTCATGATGCATTATTGCTTGAGACACTCGAGCTGCTTACGGAAACAAGAGCATAGAAGAGAAAACTTTTTAACAAAGTTATTGTATCAGTTGGTTGGAGAAAGTAACGTTACTGGAGCACTGGAAAACTGGCAGCATGAGCTTGAAAGCAAATTATATTTAAATATGTGAATGGGTAACTGCTTTCAGACATGGTGACACTTTTACAGATGGATTTACAGTTGTAGCTCTGGATTTTTGTGCATTTTTCTGGTACATTTTTAATAAAAGTGATTTTTTTTTTTTTTAAACCGAATATGTCATGTTATATTGTTTAACAAAGACTTTCAGAATAGCATTGCCTAAATATTTATTTACAACCAACGCTAAATACATTAAAGTCGTTTACACTGTAGTGGTACTTTTCACGACCGTAGCACACAAAAGATGTATTATTACATAACGATTTCAAACGATTTTTTTTTCTTCTTTATTGAACACAATAAAACAACATAGAACAGTAAGTTAACATCTTCTCGTAAGGATGATAGTATACTTAGTAGACATAATATGAAATGCTGTCAAATATACAGCTATATAGAAAAACAATTAACTATATATTGAAATGAAAGACAAACGGGTTTTTATAGAGTGCAAACTAAAGTATCGATATTTAAAATCAGGAAAACAAAAGTGCCAAAAAGAGGAGCAAGGAATGAGGCATGCATCAAAATAGCAGAAAACAAGATATATCATCACAAATCTTTTTAGCCATTTTGTTGGAGTCTATTTTTCTTAGGGATAAGTTTAAATTTAAAATCATTTAAAAACCAATCAAAGGATGGTTCGCTATTCCTCCACTTACTACAATGAATATGATATTTACCCATGAGAATAACTATATTTATTATGTCAGATACATTCGACTTCAAGTTATATATATAGAAAAAAAATATGAGATATATCAAAGACTGGTATGTCCTCTATTCTAAGTAGTAACCAGTTTCTTAATTCTAACCAGAAGTTTCTGGACACAGGACACAGGAAAAACATATGTTCTAAAGTTTCATCTGCTACATTACAGAAAGTACATTGATCAACTTCGAACTTGAATCTTTTTTTTAAGGAATTCTGCAACGGGGTGCACTTTATACAATATTTTAAAGTGAGTTTCCTTAATCTTTGGGGAAATGGGCCATATTTAGAATGAGCTTTTATCAACATAGACACAGTTATTTTCTCATTCTCTTGAGGTTTAAATCCTTGGTTATAATCATAAAATACTATTGATTTCCAGGCAGCATTAATCACTTTGTTATTACACTTATTATCATTCAAGTTACACTCGTTAATCTCCAATTTTAGTAGTATCGATTTAACACTTGAATATAACAAAGCATTTTTGATTAATTGAGGGAGTGGGACGGGGAATTGCTTATTATAATCTTATTATATTCCCTGAGTACAATTTATTTTATATTTTTCTAACCAAGCTCCTGTAGTCCAAAAGACCTCCATCAGAATCCATCATATCCTTTACAAACAAAATGCCTTTCTCATACCAGTCTCTCTTAAATATTGATTTTCTATTTACTATGATTACTTTATTATCTTCAAACAGGCAGATATGACCAGTACTCGAGTTGTAAAAAAAGATCAGGGGGGATGGTGGATTTTATCATATGGGGAGAGATAATTTGTGCTGATTACAAATATTATAATATATTACAAATAATAGCACTGACCAAAACACCTGCAGAAATACTGCAGGAATGACATAGCAGCAGTTAAATGCAGCCTTCTGTAAGCTTTAAATATCCACTGGGCTTACATCAAATACATCAAAACACAAGAATAAAAAACAGTTTTCTGAACTTATCAATATGACTCTGTCCTTCACAGGATAAGTAAAATGGATCACTGCAAAAACTCCAAATCTTAACAAGAATATTTGTCTTATTTCTAGTTAAAATGTCTCATTTTAGTAAAAAAAATCTCATTACACTTAAAACAAGACTCATCACTGGAAAAAACAACAATTTTCATCTGTTTCAAGTAGATTTTCACTTAAAATAAGTAGAAAAATCTGCATGTGGAACAAGATTTTATTGCTTGTAATGAGAAGATGAATCTTGTCCCATTGGCAGATTTTTCTACTTATTTCAAGTGAAAATTTACTTGAAACAGGTGAAAATTGTCAAATAAGTTATTTTTCTGGTAATGACTCTAAATGTTGAAATAGCACATTCATTGATGAAATGACATAAGGGATGGAAAGGGGGGATGATTTTGACCGTTTTTAATTCAAGTGGGGATGCCATCCCCCCTCATCCCCCCTCAACTCCAGTACTGATATGACCCGTCCGCAGCCTGGCGACGCATCTTCGTTGCTATGCAACCATCACGTCGATACTAGCACATGGAGGGAGCACAGTTACGACAGATAGGCTGATTTATGGTTCCACGTTACACCAACGCAGAGCCTACGGCACCGTACGGTGCGCGTCGCCGCGTACCCTACGCCGTAGGCCACGCCGTACCCTACGGCGTAGGCTCTGCGTCGATTTAACGCGGAACCATAATTCAGGCTAGAGCCCTCTGCTTTCTTGAATGCACCGTCATGCTTGCAAAAGCCTCGGGTCAAGTGATACTTCTCTTAACTTCACGGGTGTCGATGCAGCTGAAGCCGGACTGAATCACTTCCTGGTTAAACCCTACCGACAAAAAGAAGAACTGCGTGGCTCTCTGGCTGGAGGAGGAGGAGGTTGAGGAGAAAAAGTGACACGTGGATTACTCCTCCCAGGGCATCAGGAACAACACGACCCTCTCCTCCCGCAGCTCCGTGATCAGCGCATGTCTCCCCCGTGAGTATTGATTTTAAAAGATCGAAATCCTGAGAAGTGACAACGCCATCCCTCTCTGTGCATGACTAAATGATTACTTTTTCTCACTGACTAACAGACCGGAAAGACGGTGAACGTGAATAGCCGGAGCGATTGACGAGAGGCTGCCGTGTCACCTCGCCTTGAATGGCAGTAATTCAAAAATATGGCAAGAACTATAGTCAAGATCTGGTGTGCCACAAGGAGAACCACCCGCCGGACAAGAGCGGAGCGGCCGGTAGTTATAAGAAGTGGCCTGAACACTACAACAGCTGGCCCAGGTAACACTGTAACAGCAGCATGTCATTGGTTTCTAAAGGCTGGTTTATGGTTCCGCGTTACACCGACGCAGAGCCTACGGCGTACGGTGCGCGTCGCCGCGTACTTTACGGCGTAGGTCTGCGTCGATTTAACGCGGAACCATAATTCAGGCTTTCAGGAGGAAGTACGTTTCCCTGTCTTAGTCAGCGATTAACCTTATTTTAGTGACATCAGATTAATATGTTGCACTAGAGTTGCCAACTCCCTGAAAAACAAATAAGGGACACCTCATCGGCCAACCCGATTGCCTTCACCCTTACTGGCGTGGTGATTTTTTTTAGCCCCTTTTTTTGTGAGTGAAACGATTTTTTTTTAACTATTTGACTCCAACCTGAATTGAATTAGATGCATATTTTTGAATGCCATGAACACACAGAAAACAAATTATTATCCAGCAATTCACTTTAATACAAAATAACAAAATGAACTGAATAAAATAAGTATCTTTCTTAGACAGAAACCTGTCCTGCTTAACTTAAAATGGTATAAATCAATATAAAACAATAGAAAGAAAGCAGAACATCCATCCTGTAATAGTGCACATTTTCAGTGCAATGCCAAAAGTGCAAACAGAAAGTCTGTAGAAAACTTGTAAACATATTTGTGCTTCAAAGGCCATGACTGTAGGATACAGTTGTAGTAAAACAGAAAAAAAATAACTTATGAACTCAACAACTTGATGCCATTTTCATTTCATTTATGACTATCTATTACAAGGTGCATCCCTTTTCAGCTCAATACGGGACACGTACTTTAATTCATAAATATGGGACGATTCCGTTTTTCAAGGGACGGTTGGCAACCCTATGTTGCGCTCTTATTTTGTGGGATTGTGTCAGTTATTGCATTGGCTGTACAGTCTGATAACTGGCGCATGCGTCAACCCTACTTTACTCGCTGTTGTTTAAGGGGGCTTACACAGCCAATTTAAACAATTTTTAAAAGCTCATATTTTATCTGCAAGGGTTGCCAAGTTAAGCCACCTCATCCTTTGCAGGCCTGTGGCGAGGATATGGACAGTGGTGCTGCTGCTTGGGACATGCCTCCTCTACTGCGCCCGTGTGGCGATGCCCATCTGTGCCGTCAGTATGGCAGAAAAGTTCAACTGGAGCAAGAGAGACTCAGGCATGGTGCTGGGCAGCTTCTTCTGGGGATACTGCTTCACCCAGGTGCTTGGAGGATACGTCAGTGACCGGTGAGAGTCACAGTAGTCTTACTGTGTGGTAGCAGTGGCAGAAACCCTTGTTTCTTTGCAGATCCGCTGTAATATATACATACATGCATGCATACATACATTCATACATATATATAGGGTATACCCTTGCCTTTTGAATGAAAAGAACAGGGACAGGCTCTAGCAGATCCCCGTGAACCTGAATTGGAATATATAAGAGTAAATGATGTCTGAATGGTACTAGTGTTCAGGTGACACCTACCTCTGCCTGCTGTTGGTCACAGTATTTACATGGAATCGCCACTGGCACGGATGTAACAAGTTCAGTGGTGTTTGTTTAAGCTGGAGAGATAATGCAGTCAAAGTTTGATGTGTTCTTTACATTATTGCTTAACTAGGCAAATAGAAACAGCGTCATTGAAAGATATGCTGTTCCTGTATTAACTCTAGAACAGTCACAGAGCTTACTGCACAAAGTCCTTGGCATGTCCACAGAAATGTTTAAAACATGCATTGGATCCTTTTCTGTCTTTATTATCTTTGTTAACAGTCACTAAATAAACATCCATGGAAGAATTATTCAGTATATTTTTTAATACATTTGATTTACTTGACCATAAAGTTACCATAAAAATGTGCCTTCATCACAAGAAAATCAATTGTTTTATGTTTTCCAAAATTTCACAGTGGAGCGATGTTTGCTTTAGCAATGTTACATCTTTATCTGTGTACTTGATATATCTAGAGTTGGAGGCGAGAAGGTCCTCCTGCTGTCTGCAGCTGCTTGGGGGTCAATGACAGCTTTCACCCCAATCCTGGCCCACCTCTGCTCCCAGCCGATCCTCTCTATGACACTGTCCCGCTTCCTCATGGGTCTCCTGCAAGGTGAGACTTGGTGAGAGTGTCGTAGATGAGTCTTCATCTTGTTCACAGTTTTTTTTTTGTTATGTTTTTTTTTCTTCCTTTTTTTAATGTCTGAGGAAATAGTTAAATTAACTGAATCTGTAATTACAATGATTCAATGATTACATCTGCGATCCCAGCAGGAAATTACACATACATGTATCTTCCATTCCGAGGTCACAGCTGCTCCAATTTGGTTAAACGTTCAGGTTTTTTGTACTATAGTTTATACAAAAAAAATAAAAAAAAAGTCAACTGATGATGATTACATTAAGTAATCTTACGATGTTTATAGATGTGCGCTGGTTGTCGCTAGAAATTATAACATGTCAGGTTTGTGGCACAGCTGTCTTTACTTCAGTGGAGATGTGATTTTAAGATCGTCTTTGAGTTTATTTGGCAACAAATGTTACATATTCATACATACAGTGATAAGCTATTATGTTATGACCGCCTGGTAAATATTGAGCTCTTTGTGCTCCCAAAAGAGCTCTGACTAGTGCAGCTTTAAACAATGAACATCTGAGGATGTCCTGGAGTGTCCGGTACTGTCATGAGAGTACCAGTTCCTTTTGAACCTTGTGATTTGTGGAATGGCTATGGATTGCTATTGCTTCCCACAGATGCCATCAGGTCCCATACAGTTGAAATCTGGGGACTTTGCAGACAAATTAACTCAGATTCTGTGTTGTGTTTTTAAGGCAAGTTTATTTATATAGCACATTTCAGCAACAAGGCAATTCAAGGTGCTTTACATAATAGATATATCGGGACAACAAGTCTCTAATGTATTTTGGTCCTAAACCATTCAGTGATTCATAAACTAACAGAAGTATTTTAAAGTCTATTCTTTGAGGTACAGGGAGTCGGTGTAAAGATCTCAGAACAGTAATGATGTGGTCCACTTTCTCTTACTCTCTTACACGTCGACTGAAGATAAAAACATGAATGAGTTTTTCAAGGTCCTGCTGAGACATTAGTCCTTTGATCCTGGAGATGTTCTTCATGCGATAGAAGGCAGACTTTGTAATTGTTTTAATGTGTCTCTGAAAGTTCAGTTCTGAGTCCATGACTACACCCAGATTTCTGGCCTTATCGGTTGTTTGTAGCTGTAATAGCTGAAGCTGTGTGCTGACTCTTCAACGCTCTTCTTTTGGTCAAAAAACAACGACTTCATTTTTGTTTGTGTTCAACTGAAGAAACTTGTAGTGAAAAATGTGAGAGAAAATTAAGGGAAAACCTAAGAAATTTGATACTGTAGAGAAATGATGTTGTCACTTTGTGGGTGTGTGATTGGTCTGCAAACATTTTAAGCTAGGCAGCAAGTGCAAACAATGCCATTCATGTGTATATCAGAGTGCAGGTTTTCCCATCAGTGCATCACTGCTTTTTAACAATGTTTACTACCAGTTCCTCTCAGTGGTGATAGTAGTAAAGAAGAGCTGCGTATGTTGACATTTGGTTACATGGCATAATGAAGAAACCGATGCCACAGATTGCTTCCAAAATCTACGATTTCCTGTCAGATGAATACGTTTGTGAGATGATTTTCTTAAATTGTGTGTCTTAAATGTAGGAGTTCATTACCCTTCTCTGGCAAGTCTGTGCTCACAAAAAGTGATGGAAAGTGAAAGGGGCTTCCTGATGAGCACCGTGGGAAGCGGCTCCTACTTGGGGTGAGCCAATTATTCTGCAGTAACTGCGAAATGGCAAGAAAACTATACGTAATTCTTGTAAGAAAGCCAGCGTTCTTAGGCCACGTTTACACGTAGCCGGGTATTTACAAAAACGGATATTTTCCCCTCTACGTTTTCAAAAATATCCTCGTTTACACGGACCCACATGAAAACACTGTTAACGTCATGCCAGCCAATCAGAATCCTGGAAAAAACATCAACAAATGACAAGTGTAACTTCCAGGCTGATTTATGGTTCCGCGTTACACCAACGCAGAGCCTACGGCGTAGGGTACGCGGTGACAAACACCGTACGGCGCGCATCGCCGCGTACCCTACGCCGTAGGCTCTGCGTCGATTTAACGCGGGACCATAATTCAGGCTTTACTTCCAAGACGGAATGAGAGTCTTTTATATAGAATATAAAACAGGTAAAATACAAGAGAATATTGACGGTGGCCAAACTAATTGTAAACACAGGTCGCACACATGACGCTGGTGAGTTTCTGGTGCATATGTGACGTTCTGAAGCTTAAATCTCCGTTTTCCTCTGTTTTCCTCCGTTTTCCTCCGGTTTCCTCTGTTTAGACGCAAACGTGAAAACAGAGTTTTTGAAAATCTCCACTTTAGCCGGAGTTTTCAAAAATGATCGTTTTTGGGGGCTTTGAGCTCCGTTTTCGTGTAAACGAACGGCCAAAACGCATGAAAACGCCAACGTTTTTGCTCTGTGTAAACGGGGCCTTAATTGCTTAAAGGAGAAGCCACTTGGGGATTAGAAATGGTGATCTTGTCCATCTATCCAGAGGTGTATATAGTTTGTTTGCATCTGATCAGTTTTTGTTATTGAAAGAAGGATGCTGTTGTGCGACCAATCCTGTCTTTTCCTTTTAGCACCCTGGTGATTGGAGGGGCTGGCTCCCTCATGTTGGACTTGTACGGCTGGGAGAGTGTTTTCTACATCTCTGGCTTCCTGTCAGTCCTGTGGGCCTACTGCATGTGGAAATACCTACTCAAAGGAGAAGGCAAGAGAAGCTTTGTCAGGGGCAAAAATATTGATGCCTTCATTTCATGCATCTTGTCTTCCACCTGCTTAATTGTATAATTGGAGTTGGTTTTCTCCTGTATATTCACGTGCCTTTTTTTCATCGGTGCTTGCAGGGCCTATAATCACGCTCGAGTCCTTGGGCAGCGGTGGTACCCAGTCAAAGATAACTAAACGACATTGGATACGGCTCCTCAAACAACCTGCAGTCTGGTGAGATAACCATAAAGTCTGAGTTTTTGGATATGCCAATCAATTTATTTGCATATAAAGCCCACAAAACACTTATCATTATACAACGACACGGTCAAAAACTGTTTGCCTTCTGCTCATTGCCCACACCTGGCTTCCATCGTTGCATTTCAGAAATATAGCATATTCAAAAGGAGTTGGGACATGATTAATTGGAGCTTCTAATAAGGTCTATTGAAATGGAGTACGTCAAAAAGGGATTGTAATCAAAATCTGTTAGAAAAGCAGTATCCATGAAGGGACGAGTCTTAAAGGAGCAAAGATGTCAACAAGGACTTGAGAAAAGCCATATTTTATGGTTAAACTATGTTTTTATTAAGGAAGTTTTAGGAAGGATTCAAGAAGTATTTTTTAATTTAAATACCCGGTATATAAAAGGCAAGTCTGTACTGTGAATGCCGATCCCTCTGATACACGGCACAGTGTGTAATTCTTATAGCTGATACTACTACATAGGCTAGTGATTATTTTGTGAAACTTCGGTCAAACAATGCCATGCATTCAGAAATTCAAAAAAGTTAACATTGTGAATGTTAACTTTCCATTGGCATTTTATGACTATTTATGTGCTACTTAAAACTTTCTGGGGTAAAGGTTGTCTGGAGCAGCGTTTCCCAACCCTGGACTTTTTTATGTTTTTAGATGCTACCCTGCTTAAGCACACCTGATTCTTATTAACTCGTTACCAGCTTGTCATCAAGGTCGGTACAACTCAGCTACTTGTATCACAGCGTGCTGAAGCAGGGCAGAATCTGAAACATGCAGGACCAGGGTTGGGAAACGCGGGTCTGGAGCTTCCATCGTTGCAAGGGACCTCCCAGGTTGCTATCAGGATGTCAAAAAACAAGACTGTGTGATGGTATGGGATTATACTAGTGCCCTCTGGCAAAGGCAATATACACTTATGCAATGGCAGCAGAAATGCAGAAAATTGCATAGAGACTTTTGAGCAATATATGCTGCTTTCAGAATGACATATTTTCCAGGAATTTTCAACAACATAATGCCACATTACATTTTGCACACAATGCCAAAGCATGGTTGGGGAAGAAGGGAATATAGGCCCTGTACTGGCTTACCTGACTTATCTCCAAAGGAAAATGTGTGGGGGAAAAAAACACACACAAACACATTAGTGTTGCAATAAAGCTGTTAAAACTTTCATTCAGCAGCACCCAACAGTAATTGAAAGAAACCCCAAGCAAGTTTTTCATTTTTTTGGCGTTCTCCATACTGTTTCAACTTTTTGATGTATTTTTTTTTCCCATCTTGAGAGCAACATTAGATGATAACTGGATCACTTTGGCCAAGAAAGCAAAAGCAAGGATGAGTTCAGTACCACAGACACAAGTATCTGTGAAATAAGTAAGACAGAGTTTCAAACAAGTGAGGCATTGTGTTGGTTAACAAAACTCAATAGCTTTGGATAAAATGAGCAGCTGTGCACTTACATGCAGCTGTTTGTCTCTCTCTGTTCCCTCAGCGCTGTGATAGTGACGCATCTCTGTGCAGCTAGCACTTTCTTCACTCTGCTATCGTGGCTGCCAACATTCTTTAAAGACACTTTCCCTGATGCCAAGGTAAAGATGCTGTCTTTTTCCATCTTCCTGTCAATTATACATTTAGCCTCAAACAGAAAAATGCTGATAGCACATAACATTTGACAGCTAAAATCAAGACAGACTGAACTTTCACCTAAAGATCACCTCCTCTCAAAGATTTGTCCTTCTTGTTTATTTTCCCTACCTTGTGTAAGTGTGCTTGTACTGAATATGTAGAACGTGTTATGACTAAACAGGTGTTTTCACATTATTCTTCTTCAACTGAAGGAAATAACATTTGTTGAAAATCTGAGGCTCAGCTAGAAAATGTGATGTTCCTGCAGGGTTGGGTGTTTAATGTCATTCCTTGGTTGGTGGCCATTCCCTCATCTCTCTTTAGTGGCTGCCTCTCTGACCATCTCATCAGTCAAGGTACAGTAAGTCACCTGAAGAGGGTATATTGCATTTATTATGAAAAATATGTTATTAATAAACATATTTCTGTCTTGACCTGCTCAGGTTTTGATACAGCCTCAGTCAGGAAGCTGATGCAGGTACGACTGTATTCCGTGTATTTGTGCGTTTTCCTGCTCCCAGTCCAGAGTACATTACTGCCCCCTTTGCACTTGTACGTAATATAATTTGTCTAATTTTCATTTATTTTTTTTGTGTGCATTCATCCCACTGTTAGTTTTTCTCAATGGGTGTGTCCAGTGTGTTTACCATACTTCTGTGTGGCAAAACCAGCTTCCAGTGGGCTGTAGCATTTGTGTCAGCCACCATGGGCCTCACCACCTTCAGTCACAGGTACAGGCACCCACTCTGTCTCCTCACTGTATCTCTGGTCTGAGCAAACAGCCCTTTACATTTGCATGTGGTGGCCCACGTAGGACATTTTTCTCAGCTTTGTGTTTTGTAGGTTGGGTTGTGGGAAAACCATTTCATATATTATCTTCATTTCCATTGACGACATCATAAAGCTGCTTCTGAGACATTAAAGTGTTAAATATTTCACCACCTCTTTCACTAATTAAATTTGTTTTTCTATTAATTTTTTTTTTTTAATGATGTAGTTGGGCCGGCATAATGCATAAAACCCTCCGTGATGGGGACAGGCAGTTTGTTTAATTATAGCCGGGCACATACAGTGAACCTTAGTCACGTCTTTGTTTTAACAGCTCTATTACCAGAAATATGGCCATATTAAGCTTTATTTGGTGTGGAAATGTTTGTACCTGTTGTAAAACAGGTTATTAACCAATGCCCTATTTGCTGTTATGTATTACTGGTTATTTCCTGGGGAACTGTGGTCATTTGTAATAATTACAAGGGACATTTATGATATTAATCCATTGTGAATGTCTGTGTTTGCAAAGTAGTTGCCCACCATATTTCAGCAAATAGAGGTTATGGGATCATTTTAATAACATGCAAATGCACATCTTAGAAATGTATTGATTTTCTGGCTGGGTTTTATTTTTTAATATCCACTCATCAACTGCGGGTGATTTAATGATACTACCCGATATACAGCATATATAGCCTGATGATGTGATATTTTTGGTGAAAAAAGTAGTCATCATTCACTTCACATGGAGGCCTATTAAAAAAAAGACTCCCAGAGCGGTAAAGGAACGACAGTGAGGAAGATGATGTATGTAGTGAGAAACTTCCGTCCAGCATGAAACTCAAAGCCTAGTCTGACACACCAAGCCTTTGGGCTACAACTTGTTTTACTCTCAGCTTGCTGTTACCATGACAACTAAAGCACAGAAGCCTTTGGATCATTTTCAGGTTTTGTCACCTGTCAAATGGTGACAGGTTCACACTGAAGTCATGCTGTAGTATGTGTGTGTGTGACGTTTGCAAATCAATATTTGAAGTTTATGTTAATGAAATGGTAATTATTTAACAAAATCCGAGGCATTAACAGCACATCTGGGGATTAATATCTGGACATTATAGTAAAACACAGACTTTGCTCATTCCGTGCGAATGCACTGCACGAAACACAGATGTTGTGGTGTAATTTTTAAATTACTGTATAAACCCTGAATGCGCCATTTGAATGTGTTTAATGTCAGACTTTTCAATCACTGTTTGACAAGTCAGACCTTATTTTATTTTTCTTTCGGTTTCTCTTCAGCGGGCTGTTAATGTTTCGGTGTAAAAGATCCCATCCAAATTCTTGGATCTCTTCTTTCGATCCAGTTTGAACCTGTATGATGTAAGAGCTGTCTCATCACATTTCACAAGGAGGTGACTCTAACCTAATGTTTCTGTTACAGTGGTGTTTCTGTAAATGTTCAAGACCTTGCTCCTTCATGTGCTGGAGCTCTGTTTGGTAAGAAACGTTCCATAGTTCTTATTAAAGAAACAAATTCTATTGATTCTATTATAAATGTGTGTGTGCTTCTGTTTTCTGCCTAGGTGTTATGAACACTTGTGGTGCATTCTCAGGTGAGTTTTGTTTGATTGAAAAATGTCTGTGACTGATAGGTAGCAGCGGCCAAGTCTGTTAACTAAAACGATTGACTCCCTTTTCTGAAAACAAAGTTTCACTGTCAGGCACGCTGGCTCCTCGTTCGCATGAATATTTCATCAAGGGAGCACAGTGACATTTGTATGAATAAAACAGGGAGCACATGTTAACAGTTGGTGTTCTGTGCCTTTTTTGGGGTCTTGTTTTAATGGTTACATTCTTTTTTTTTTCTTTTTACTTTTTTTTTTCTATGTGCCACACCATAGTGACGTTCATTATAACAACAAAAAAAAAACAACAACTAATATACATATATAGACATAAGACGGACACCAACCTCAACATATACACGAAGAAAAAAAAAGAAAAAATATTAAAAGGACATATCTAAACAACAAACACAAACAAAGCAAAGAGAGGCCTAACATGCCTTTAAATACCTTCTAACCCCCCTGTTACCTCCCTCCCCTATACATCCCTTACACTTCACTCTTTTATGTATTAGCCAAAATTCCTATTTTCACAAATCCTTATTTCCATTCTTATTTCATGAACACAATACAACTAGAGGGAGAGAGACGCACCATGAGAGCAAGTAAACAAACAAGCCCATGACAGTACCTCAAAAGATAAAAAGATAATAATTAAAAAAAATAAAAATTAAAAATTAAATTAAAAAAAAAAAAAAACATTAAGTGCTCCCCGTTCAGTTGTTGACTCCTCCATATTATTATTATTATTATTATTATTATTATTATTATTATACTCCGTCAAATAATCCATTGACCGCCTCAGTATTAGGAGTAGTAAGCTTTTAGGTGCATTTAGATCTCTTCATGTCTTATGCTATCTTAGCATTTCACCCCCATTTTTTTATATAGCTCTCCCATTTTGCCCCTCTTTTTTTAATGGTTACATTCATCTGAAAAATATATAGCTTTAAAGATACTTTGTCTTGTTTCTAATTCTGGCTGTGTGTGTTTCTGTGCAGGGGTCCTCATGGTATATTTTTCTGGCTATCTCATCGAGGCGACGGGCTCATGGGCCTCAGTGTTCGCCCTCATTACCACAGTCAACCTGCTGGGCCTCTTCACCTTTCTGGCTTTTGCTGATGCGCGCCGGGTTGATATTGACTCCAGTAAGGGCCGCCACCACAACATCCACATCTAATCCGTGGGACCAAAATATTATTCCGGAGGAATGTGTTACTTGGGCCAATCGGCAGCCACGATGTTATCTACGTTGGATAATTATCCTATGGATAGGAAGCAGCACATTGATAGAAACCTGCAGACAACATCTGCCAAAGGTTTGATTGGGTCTGTGTCCGGTTAAGCGATTACTGTAGAAGTTACTGAAAAGCACACGGCTGAGAGTGCAAAATGTTACTGAAAATATTTAGTGATGCTCCAGCCTTGAATCCTGGGTGCGAACAGTTCAGAGGATGTAGCCTTGGGAAGAATGTGGGAGGGTAAAACTTGCAGGAGAAAAGTCTGTGCTGCCTCCAGATCACAGTTGCTGGAAAACTGTTTACGTGTGTCATTTTTTTAAAGGCTGGGTTACTCAGTAGTAGAAAAATCAAAGAGATTGTTATCTGAAAGCCGTAGTTCCCTGTTAAGGTTTGTGCGTGTGTGTGCGGGTGTCAATAAGGCCAAGAGAGTGAAGGCTCTGGGGCTCTGTGACAGCGGCGACAGACAAAGGTGGTGTATTCTTTGTATGTTGCAGAGATGGGGGAGGTGGAGAGGGTGACCCAAGGAGAGTTCAGCTTCTTGTACCTGAAGTCTTTTATTAGTACGCCCCTCTCACCCATCACTGAGAGAAATGTCTGTGTGACACCTCATTACCCAGCCACTAATTACTTGGCAGGCACTCTAATGTCCTGTACGATTTACCTTCTGTGATCCTCGTTTCCATAGTAACAAGCCGATCTTATCATTTCCCAGAGTGAGAAGAAGCTTTAAGGCAGCAAGGCTGTAAGCACTTTCTCCGACTGTTTTTTAAGAAGTGTTGCGCGTTAGAAGACCAAAGGTTAGCTGTTATTCTTTTGCTATATAATGGCATACAATATAAATGTATTAATATTTTTGGAGTACTTTTGTATTTATATGACTCAGACTTTCAGCTTTTCTTTTGTTTGCTTTTTTTTTTAAGGAGAGAAAAAGTATATTTAGTTAGATGCCATAAAAATTCAGATTATTGGGTGAAATATCATAAAAATCTCGTTAGCAAGATTGAGTATATAAAACCCAAATAAACTTTGTTTTGTTCCATCTTTATTTTTTGTTTTGTTGGAAAGTAACTTATCACTGTTAATTTTGTGAAAACTGCACAGGCAGATAAGAGGAAATGCCAATCTTTTATGTTGAGGGATTTAAACTCAAAAGCTTTGTTACTTTGACGCTAAGCAGTCAGTGATGTCGGCAGCTGGAGTGGAGAGAGCACAGTTATGAGCTTATTTGTTTGTCATGCTGGTGTCAGAGGTAGAGACTCTTCACCTTTGTTAGAGCAATTTTAAATACGCTAGCCTCCAGGTTACACACTTGAATGTTGCAGCAGGCGAAGAACTTAAAAAGGACGCCTTGGTTTCTGTGCACTCTCTGACCTGTAGTACGTGTAGCAAGTTCAAACTTGCTGCATCATTTTGAATGTCAAAGTGAAGGTTTGTAGAATTCAGCGATGTATTTCGGAGCACAATGTCAGAGTTGTACTGTCAATGTTTTCACGATTACAATGCTGGGCTCTGCTGTGGCTACATATGGAAGATTTTTGCATATCTAGATCTTCACTTGATATCTGTACTTTTCAATATCTATGCATTTTTTTCTTTTTTCTTTTGTTCCTAATTTCAGCAACAAAAATTGCAAGATACAATTTATTGTGGTCACATATTGTCACTTATTGATCATTGTACATTTAAGTATGTGCCTTCTCTTTAGGATTTCTGTTGCTTGTGTGTCACTTGTTTTTATTTGCAATCAAACATGTTTTTCTTGGATGTTTTTGGAAGACACTCATGTGAATCTTTGTTGAAAAAATTCAGCACAGATTAATTGTAGGGAGTAGTTGAATTTAATCACCCTCTGTGTTTTAGATGGAAGATGCAATTATCCATTCATAAAAACATATACCCGTCAGCCACAGCATTAAGTGCATTAAAATCGTCCGTCCTTAAATGTGTACAGCAGCTCTGTTCTGGTGTTAAATGGAAAACAGACTTCAGAGAGGGGAACTCCCCGTGGCGTCTGGAATAAGGATTTTCCTTTTAATCCTCTGGGAACAAGACTTTTTAAGTGGATCTCTGGTTATCCAATGTGTTTGAGATCTCCGATGTATTCAGGCTAGGTCATTTGAGGTCCTGGATATGTTCAAGCCACAACACCGCAATTTTTGTGGCATGGTTGGCAATATTGCTCCACTAGAGGAGGCCTCTTCTGTGAAGGAGTGTCTTAACTATAAGATAACTTTAGTAATAATAAGTTTGAAACATTTGCTGTTAGGAAATATGATCTTTCTTTTCCGTTATTCCGTCTCTATGTGCTGAAGAGATTACCAGCAATTCAAATATGTTTGCCTCTTGCCAGCCTTTTGTCGACAATCAATACATTCATGCATTTATTTTTCAAATAAATGCAGACTCCTGATCTCATCACTAGAAGACTCTGCTGTTGAACAGTGTTTTTTTTTAACGATCAGAAAATAGTTTTATTCATCATGCAGACTCTGACCTGCAGCAGATCAAGGGTAACACATCACTTCTGAGTGAAACTGCTCTCCCCACCCATATTGCTGGTCTGGATCATGTGAGACTGAGGTTGTGTTGAGCACTGTGCATGAATTTGGTAACCAGACAAGCGCTGCAAACATAAGAGCACTCAGAAGTTGTGTGTATATTGCCAGCTGCATACTGCCCTTGATGGTGTTGCACTCAAAAGTGTCCATTTACTAGCCACCCTGTGTGGAAATATGCCGCACAGGGTTTTATAGCACATCAGATTAATGGATAGCAACAGTTTAAACTTTAATTTTTAACTAAACACATACAACACACTTTACATAAATATGTCTTATAACTGGTCACTCACCAACACCAATCGTTGCCAAAAGTGTTTCCTTCACTGTAAGTGGTTTTAATGTTGTGGCTGACATTTGCACCACATGTAGTAATAATTCTATCTATTTATAAAACAGCACTTGAAAGAATAATCTGGCCGACCAGGACATATTCTATGCTTGTCTCGCCTTTTTGCAGACACCCAGCATTTAAGACTAACTTCATCGCTCTTCCCCTTTTTGCTTTGTCCCGTTGTGTTGACGACCTGAATCATGTACACATTCAGGTGATAAGTGGCATTAAGTTTGTTATCCAACATCTTAATGTAGGTTCCTGGAAGTCGTCTGATATGTAGTTTTTGATAATATGTAACATATGTATGATAAAATGAGGCATAAATGCAAGGAAATGCAATATTCTAATGCTTTCAAAATATGTTATATTTAAAGGCTGTCGACTTTGAATAAAAATATATTTTGTCAACGTTGGTGAGTTGTCTGTATTATCTGCATGTATTTTCTTTGAGGTTCCACAGAGAGGCAGCAAAGCATCAGTTTAGGGGACATTGCATATTACCTGGCAGCCTGCGAATACTAGCCTGTAACTTGTGATCTCAAGTGTAGGACTTGAGTTTGTCAACATATTGATCACTACATTTTCATGAAGATCACTTTCAGCTTACAGCAAATATTGACATCTCCTTCATGAAGAAGCATTTTCATGCTCATGTCTGGAGTATGTGCTTGAAAAGCGGGAGGAATCTTCTCTTTAAGGAGCTGATATCTGTTCTTGGCTGTGTGTCTGGATTATCTGCTGAGCTGGTTCTAGTGCAGGTCTGTCCTGTTCACACCAGCAGCTCACGTACAGGCCCAGACACCGAGTCGGGTCCAGCAGGACGTACGGGGTGGCACCATATGGCAGGATGCTGTGTACCATGTTGGCTTGTTGGCACAACTCACGTGTGAATGGCCAGACGCTAGTCAACCGAACCCACTCCTCCTCAAGGGACCGAACAGCTCAGGTTGCCATGGAAATGGGTGGCTTGTGGCTGCCGCGTGGCATTGAAAAGAAAGGGAGGGGTCGCAAGTGAGTGAAAGTAACAAGTCATTTAAAAGTCAGTGGGGTGGAGTGAGCTGGCAGTGAATTTCACATTTGATGTACAGTTCACACAAAAACAGCACTGATGTTAAAGAGGTGGTCAGTCACTTATTGGAGTGCTCTCACTGACAGAAAATGGTGTTGTAAAAGCAGACATAATCAGGATGAGTGGCCCACTATTTAATTAGCAGAGATGAAACACTAAGGGGAGAGTCGCGGATAGGGGCGATTAAACCCTCCCCCAACTTGTTGGCTGGTGAGTGTAACCCAGTAAATGCTGGGCCCATCAGAGAGCTAGAGATACATGTAAATGAAATAGCCCCATTAATTAGTAATTAACATCAAGTTAATGACATTTCACTGTGTCGCAATCTCGTCCTATGTCCTTCCTCTGTGGTGGAGGGGCTGTCTAGTGGGTCTCTGATCTGAATGCTAATTAGTGCAAAGCTAAACTGCCATATAGGTCTACCTAATAATATCAAGGCCCAGTTTAAGACTGGTCATTGTGTGGGGAGGATTAATCATTTTGTAGTAATAGATCAAGAGGCTTTATATGTCTAACTGGCTGTGATATTAAAGCCCATTGACAGGTTTAATGTCCTAATTGCATTGAGCCTGTAAGTCTAACATTTCCCTTTTAACTGAGACCTACTTTAACAATTCTTTTAGTTTCCAAAATGTCTAAAAGAAATATTTCTGTTAAGTAAGTTCAGGATAGTTGAGTAAATCAAATGTAATTATTTTGGGGGGATTTTTGTGGTGCGATTGAGTTAGAACCCAAAGATAGAAAGACTCGTTTGTTCCGGGTCCCCTCCTGAGTTTGAACCAGCTCTGTGACAAAGGTAATTTTGTATGATTTGACTGTGGTCCGGTGCATAATCTCTGCGAAACAAGATGAAACATGAAGTTAACACTCGGCATGCTGTGTCGTTCCTGCAATGCACAGCTCCAAATTGGAGTAAATTAAATCAAATTGTGAAGGGTTACTAGACTGGCATTTAAAAAAAAACAAAACTTCTTCATTAATGATTTCTTCTGTTTTAATTAAAGCTGTAAAGACCTCTTTCCATCTCTCGTCTTTGTTAACCTCTTTATTTTTTGCCTCTTCCACTCTTTCCAAGCTCTGTTTTGATCCATAATTGACCCTTAAAGCAATCCCCCGACACCCAGGCACATCCAGTATTAGCACACCGTCACACATACAACCCAAATATGTTGATTTCTGTCAATTAAACCCCTTCAGCTGTTTGCCTCCTGCTAAAACATATGGCCAGTGTTAAATCTAAAGAGCAAATGGAGCCACTATTGAAAGAAGCATCGTTTTAATGGAATCCTGAGGGAGAAGACCCACACCTGTGCAATAATAACATTAAACCATGCTCAATCCATCCACCAGATGAGGATGGTGTTAGCTTCTGTGCAGCGCGGACACACGCACATGGTGTGTGTGCTGTATTAGTCACAGCCTCACCTATAATGCCAATGATTACATTGTTTTACATTATTGTATTACAATAGCACGTTTCTCAATTCTACATATACATATATATACATATATATATATATATATATATATATATATATATATATATATATATATATATATATATATATATATATATATATATACACACACACACACACACAGACAATGTATGTATACATAAACAGAGACTTCTCGTTTTGATTTGGATTTCTGTTTCCAGAGCTTCAATTGGAGATGGGCAGCTCAGGCTGTTCCTGCCTCTAATATCAGCTGTTATATAAGACAGAAAAGCAAAGACATAAATGCACTCCATAACTCTCCCCTGCAGTCACAGTGCGAGCACAGTTTTTTTTTTCTTTTTGCCAAATGAAGGGATGTGTAGTTCACAGGTCCTTCATGTTCATAGCTGAACAAATGTTTAGAAATTTAATTTTAGAAAACAGTATGGTGTGATGCCCATGGCAGGAAATGTCAGATGCTTAGTCCTAGGACAAGCAGTGAACAAATTAAACACTCACACATTCAACTTAAACAATTTCAACAGTTTTATTAAATGTGAACCCCTTTTTATCGACTTATTTCTACTTACGTTTAATACACATAATCACGTAAATTTCCTAGTTGCTGGATTTAACTTTTGGTCTTGTCAGGAATGAATAACCTTCCAATTCACATCTTCTGTATAGAAAACAGAGCACAAAGATAGTTAGTTTATTAAAGAAAGAGAAGTCAGAAATGCACACAATACAGAGGTCTGTGCAACCAAAAAAAAGAGAGATGGCTTTGTGTGAACACATGAATAATTTACATGCTCATTGATTGATGAGTTAATTCAAAACAGACTTACAATTTCATTTGTAAATCGCAAATGTAAGTAAAACTCAATTAAATACCTTCTAAATATATTTGGAAATCAATTTGGAAAGGTATGTTGATGTGTGGAACAGATTATTTTAGTTCATTTTTTAGTCTAAGAAATACAACAACAACAAAAATAAATACATAAAAAATAAATAAATAAATAATTATATATATATATATATATATATATATATATATATATATATATATATATATATATATATATATATATATATATAATATGTGTTAATGTTTGCTTAAAAAAGATTAAAACTGTTCATCAGTGGGTATAAAAAGGTTGCGGACACATTTTCTGCCAGAATTTTCTTTTAATTGATTATTTTTTGCATTTTGCATTTAAATGATCCTCCTCTGAAAACAAATGAGAATATTGGAACAACCCTTAGTGGGGACAGATACATCTCAAAGAGAAAAACCTAAATGATGAATGCTCTGGTTAGTTAAGTTTTTGTTTATTCTGGACACTTTTAATTCCTAATAATATACAACATTCTGTTTGTGCATGCACATGAGGAGGTTAAATACCCCACCCCTGCCGCTACCTCCCCCAGCCCCCTCAGTATCGCTCCACTCATCTGTTCCAGCTCTCCCTAGCTTCACACCGCTCACATCTCCAACACCACCAGATCTCCCCTTTTTTCCTGGTTGCTCTTTACTAAAGTTTGGCTGTCAATCAGCAGTGGCCTCAGGCAACAGGCACTGATGAAAAGACCCCTGAGACAAGGAGACCCAAATTAGGTTTCAATAAGGATGTTGAATATTCATATCAGGGAAACATCTAAAGGTAAATGCTTTTTGATCTCCTCGAACAAATATCACTTGTGTGGATTCCCAGGTCCTGGCACTGTGGTTCTGCAGTGTTTTCTCCCCCAGCCCGGTCCGGCCCCGGCCCTGGCCTCGGCTCTGTCTCACTCCTCAGGGGATGCGGTGGAATAATGATGATGGAGCTACAAAGTAGAAAAAGAGGCATAATGAATGTTTATACTAAAGGGACCCAATAGAAAGGGCATCCGTACTAAGTATTCAGTAATTAGTATTTAGCAGAAGTTGATCGTTGAGAGCACACAGTCAACACATGGAGACATACACACACTTTAGCACGCGGATATTCAGGGAAAAATCACTGAGGTATATTCATTTATTTGTGTAAACTTTAGATGGAGGAACCTCCCCTGACAGCAGCAGTCAAAACACAGTTTCATTCCTCCTGTCAACATTTTCATTTTCTATATTTGACTAACTTTGTCTTTTGTTCCCTGGAAAACGTGCCAACAAAGTTCAGCGTGGGGTTGTTAACCCTTGCAAACATGCTTGTGTTGTGTTGCTCACCTGCTCTGTGCAGATTGATCATTTTCCTTCATGACATCATGCATGATTGCGACTCCTAACATTAGTACTGAACGCGTCTTTTTGTCTTCCCTTGATGTGCTTTTTTCCTTTTAAGCTGCACTTGCTATCAGACCTAAAGAAAGGGCCAGCGTCCTTCCAATACCCTGAAGAAATTGCCATCACTTCCATCTTAGTGGAGATGGAAATGTGTGATAGTGGTGGATGCTGGGACAGCGGGGCGACCGCCTCGGGCTTTTCTCCCTACAGAGTCCACTCTGCTCGGGAGCACAGTATGAAGCAACTCCTGAAATGAGACCAAAGGGTGGAAACGGCGTCTCTTCCTGGTGCAGAAAAGGACATACAACTATTAGTTTGTGTCAACGTCAATCATCAATAATGCTTCAAGTGCGATCATGATAGCTGTTAAGGGCCCATGGTGGCACATGATGCAGGAAGACAAGCCAACTTTGTATTTCACAAAGGATGCAACAATATCCATCATCTTACCATACACTTTCCCATTATTTGTCTTGCTCTGTTCTCCTCTCAACCTCCCCCACCCCTTCCTTTTTCAACATGATGGTCATTCTATTGCCAAGCAATCTGGTCTGTGATGTTGTTTACACCTTCATCAAGCCAAAAAATAAATAAATAAATAGAAAATATTTGACAAGATATGATGACTTACCCAGGTGGTGTGTTTCACTGGTCTCCTGGTCTCATGGGCGAGGACAGAGCCAGGTATGTGTGTGTGTGTGTGTGTGTGTGTGTGTGTGTGTGTGTGTGTGTGTGTGTGTGTGTGTGTGTGTGCCTACAGTATATGGTGTTGTGTTTACCTCAGGCCCTGTGCTGTGGTGCTGTGATGCTGAGTGTCACCCTACTCCGGCCTGAGCCCTGCAGCCAGAGAAACCAGCTGTGAAGCTGACAGGTTCGTCTTCTGCACTCACCTACACTCTTTCCTCCCCTTTGCGCGCAGACACACACACGCATAGTCTCAGGCAACCACATGCACACCATGAAGCACATACAGAGAAACACACACATACACACACTCCTTCATGGCCCGAGGTTTAAGTACACATGCACACATGCCCACCCCCCACACCCCCACACCCCATCTACACATATTCCACAGACCATCACACAAGCTGCAGGCAGTCTCTCTCATGCCAGCTCCAAACACAATGCAAAAGAAATATGCTAACAGAGCTCCAGCATATAGTGGCTACTGGCTAGAGTTTTGCAATTTGATCAAAATGAGCAAAGATATTTTATATTTAATTTAAACAAGTAAAACAAACATTCTCAAAGAGAGATCTTCATCATGTAAGCAATGCAGCAAACAATATTTCAATCAACAAGCTTCCACAACATGTGCATAAAAAAGTGCAGGGATTTGTTGTCATACATGGTAAATTAGATGTTAGAGCTCCTTACTCAGGAGGATAAACAGCATTTATCTGTTATAGTGAGAACTGATTTATCAACGATGACAAAAAGAAAAGAGAAGTCTTTTGAGTTCAAAATTGTTGGAAAATATAAGCATTTTGTGTTATTTGAACAGTATTATTGTTAAATGCACATATTTGCTATTGTATTCATTTTTGTAAAATTACTGTAGATCAGAGAACAAGTGGATTGACTCCAATGTTTTATAAACAATTGTTTTGCACATTTCATTCACCTAAATTTAGTTACCGCGACTAAGAAATCGAACCTATTGAAACGTGAACAAACTCGAACACTGACAACAATCTGCACGATCAGGCTCGGCTTCACTCTCACGTGACTCCATGAAACTTGCAGAACACATATGTAGGTATGTGGAACAGACCTGTCCATGTGTGTTCTGTATCATGTGGGTAAATGAGAACATACAACACTGCCACAAGCGTCTGAACTTCCATCTAGGAAAAGCTCAGGAGTTACCCTCAGGAGATGCTGCATTCTATGGTAACTTCCCCCACGTCCTAACCCACACCTAGCTTGAACACACACACACACACACGCGCGCATTCACGTACACATGGACTTTGACACACAGTAGTGAAAGATGCCATGTGTATCCAGGTGTCTGGCTGTGCTGTAGCACCCTTCAGATGTCACAACGAAAGAAATCAGTGTTTGGACCACAAAGTCTGCAGGCTGCACGCTCGCGTTCGTTTGCCACGTTTGTGCACGCGAGTGTGTGTTTGGTGTTCCCGTTCATGTATTTGCATGTTTGTGCTTGCGGTTACCTATTCCTAGAGGGTGGGGGTGAGCAATACAAGTGAGAAAACAGCAAAACAAATTAAGAGACAATGAAGGAAGCAGCACTGGCACCTGTTTCCCCTGGTGTGGGGGGCAAAGAATCAGCTTCAGAAACTACGCCGACTGATCCTTCGATGGACCTAAAACACCCCATATCTTTTATTTCTTTGTATTTTCACTAAATAGAAAGCCTTCTATCATGTTCCTCCCTTCCTCAAACCTTCCATAAACATGCTCCATTCCTCACACAAATTCACACCATTTTTTGGTTCAGTTATGTGGCCAGATGTCCAAGTTGACATAGCGCTTAAGGCGTTTGACTGGATGAAACAGTGCATTGGCTGTGGGTAAAGAGGGATTAAAACAAGGCCTGAGGCACTTGTGTTATATTGAAAACATCCTGGGATGCTTTGTACGGAGATTTGCATACATTGGTGTCTGTGCAGCTACAGCCCATCTGCTGAAGTGCATTGTCCCCAATCAACAAAGTGTGTTTAAATATTTGAAATTTCTGATCTATTGGGACAGAGGTAAGAAAAATTAGCAGAGAGGGAGTAAAGGAGATGGAGGAAGATGGAGGGGAAAAAGCAAAAAAAAAAGAAGAAAGAAAATGACAAGATTGGCTCGATTTTGATTTTGAACTGCTCCCAAATGTGTCTCAGTCAGATCCACAGTAAATAACACTATTGTTGGCCAGAATGCAGGAAAATGAGGAGACTCTAAATATAATACTTTGTAAATCTAAAGCCTACTGGAAAATTTACTTTTCTCAGTACATAAGTACAAAAAATATTCTCTTTTCCATGACAATTTTCTTTTATCTTTTTTTTTTAAATAGATCAAAGATCCACAAACCTGCTTATAAAAACATGAATTTGTCCTATATCTTGGAAAATCTCTATTATGATACTCAACAGATATTTTAACCCAGTCTTACTCAATGCATTTTGTGTTATTAAAAAAAAATGCTGCTGCATGAATAAAACAGAAAAAAAGCTGCAGCAGTTTGTTGCGATCTGATCCAGTAGTAAGTTATCATCCTTCTGGCCCAAAACCTCTTTATTGTATTAATGCCATAACTCTGGACTTCTGTGACATTTAATGGCTCTGTAAAATTAGATAATTACAGTAATATATCTGTGTACTCATGCCCGTTTCCGAGGTCAGAAGCATAAAAATTAATGAAGAACAAGTGGGGAGATAGGGGATGGAGAGGAGAGATTAAATGAGAGTGAGAAGGCTTAAAGTGGCAAAGTTAGTTTTATTAATGCAAAGCGAGCATAGTCGAAAGTTGCTTTGACATCTAATGTTTTTTGCGTCCTCTCCCTCTAACCCTGAGCTTTTATTTTTTAGTCTCCTCTCCCCGTGTGTCTCTCATTTCAACTGAAACACACATCAAATGAAAACCATGCTCAGGGCAGTGGATGGTGGATGGAACAGTAAGGTGATTTAACAACGGGATGGTTTGTGTGTAGGCTGGACAGCCTGGTGCAGCCTCCGTCTTCACAATGTGCACATGCAAACATTTACACGTATACACACACACACACACACACGCCACACACAGAGACAGACACACACACTGACACCAAACAACTGAAAAAAAAACGAAAAAAAAAACAGCCAAGATGGACGTGAGGAACATGTTGCTTGCACGGGGGAGGATTTTGGAAAGAAGAGCATGGTCAATCTGTTTGTTTCTCTGCCACATCCAAGAAGAGTGATAATTTCATTTTCTGATCATTATTTTCTCCATCTTATTTTCTTCTTAATGTCTGATTTTTAGAGCTGTTGGGGTTCATCTATATGAAAGAAGCAGAAAATATTTATTCTTTATTTTGAAATAAAATTTCATCCTTTTAGATCCCACACGAGAACAGAAATACAGACAGAGCCACTACTGCTACCCAAACCTTGTGCAGTACCTCTGATTTGTCTTGCCAAGGATATCTAATTACAGCATCTCTCCACAGACTGTTCATTTATGCAAACCATTTAGCTGTGGAGTAGTACGCTTGGAGATTGAGTGAAAAAGTTTAACAGGCACACATTAACCCCCATATCAGGATTACAGAGTACAACCAAGCATTATTAAACACACATCACAATGCTTGACAGCAGAAGGAAAATATGGGACACACACATACAGACACACAAACACAAATCCGGTACAATCAATCTAATGGTGTGCATTAGTTAACTGCCAAATGTTGGGCTTTTTATGGCAGGATCACCCTTCCCTTGAAAAGATAAATACGGTGCACAGATCCCAGTAATTACAGCAATCCCCTTACAGCACACAGAGAGCGGACTCGCTCACCAGCCTCTCCGGAGGGCTGTTGCCCTGTAGATTAAGCCATTTAGGACATTTTTAGGGCACAGGGACTGACTGACAGGAGAGGCGCTAGATGGAGAGTGACAAAATGAGGATAAGGACTAGAGTGTATTTTGTGGTGTGTTGTCAGTATTTTGTGCAGGTAAATCAAGAAAAAAAAGCAAACAAACAAACTGACGCCCATTGCCATGTTGGTACTACATAAACAATCTTACAGAGTTCCTTATGATCGGAGAATAAAGGGCATTTTTATAGACTGGTTCATATATCATTCAGCAGATACATTAATGAGGTTTAGACCGTCTAATTACAAAGAAAATCTCCAGTAATTATTAACTTTTGCAAAAAAAGAAAAAAAAATCACTTTTACTATCTGAGTTCTTTTTTATTTGACTTGATTATGTGATCTGAACTTTATTATGTGTCCATAGTAACTTAACGGTGTCAAATATGTCCTGACTAGATCACTGATTATCACAGAGACGTAGCAGAATCATCTATCATCATTGTCTATTTCAAACTATAAACACATAAACACACATACACACGTATAAATATAAATATATACTGTATATAAATATCTCAAAGGAAGTGCAAATTAAAATAAACATTTACTGAAACTGATGAAGAGTTGGGAGTAGCTTGACTAAAGCATATCAGAAATCATCATGATTCCAATTTGTTGTCTGCCTGGGAACAATTGCAGGTGACATCACATGCAGCATCTGGAGGTAACAAGTGAAGTGTGTAAGTAAACAACATGGACAAAAACCTACAGCAAGCACTTTAACATCTGGATGCCCAGGAGCTCCTTCACAGATACTTGCCCAGGGTTACACCAGATGTTGTCAGCTATTGTTTGGACCATGGTCCTACAGCAACTGTTTTATAGATTTTACTTCCCACGGTCTGCATACTATCACTTCAACTTGTCTCCACTTTGGATTATTCAGCTCTTTAGCTGGTTTTGGAAATTTCAGTCAGCTGTTTCCATGTGTAAACAACTTTCCATCGTCATGGTTACTCTTAACAAATTTCAAACGTGTCAGAACTAACAGAAAACAGTGCATAAGTCTAGTCTCAGGCTATTAAGTCTAGGACTTGACTGGCATAACATGATTTGAACTACAGCACACACAAATTAATTTTATATAGTGATAACAACATCAAAACATGTTAAACTTCACATAGAAATAAGCTGCTTCTGTGTTTACTTTACAGGTACAGAAAAGCATAAGCAATATACACTTTTGTATGTTGAGACGTTGAAGATTGGGTGTGTTTGAAATCATTGTCCAGTTAGATGACTTTCAATCAAATCTTACTGAGCTGTAGAGCAGATGACCTCAAATCATGCTCAGGAATACGTTGATATACTGTTGAGCTCATGGTTTGCTCTCTGACCAACAAATGCCCATAGGTCGTATGGGGGCACACTCTTCTGCCATTTTGCTTGACAGTTGGGAGGAGTCTTTGAGATGAAATGCTATGTTTTGAGCCATCTTGGTAAAACAGTTCCACTCTGGTAGCATATGTTCTGTAAGGCTGCGTTCAGACTGCAGGCAAATCTGATTCATATCTGATTCCTTCTCATATCCGATTTTCAGGGCTGACTGTCCACACTGTTTTTAGCAAGTGTCCAAATCGGATCTGGCTCTGTTCAGACTTGGCCACATCATTGACTGATTTGACGGGTTGCCGTAGCAACGACGTCGGAGCGGAGGCGTCACCCAGCGCCTGTATTGTGTGAAGTCATGTATTTTTTTTATATATAAAAAAATCCCAAAATATCTGTACCGTTTCTGATTGGGTCGGCACTGCGCATCATTTTTAGACATAACAATGAACACATACCGCAAAAGTTGTGACTCGGCGGAGGGACCCGGCATCCCAGCAAAATGAGAAACAGAGAAAAGTGTTCAGAACAAAACCACCAGCAAACTAGCAAAACAACAAACAAAGCTCAGAGTTAACAAAACGAACCAGCAATGAACAACTGGCAGCCTCTCCTCCTGATGAGCTGACGGGCTGCAGGTTCAGGCTCACAGCGCGACTGAAGGCTGATTTATGGTTCCGCGTTACACCAACGCAGAGCCTACGGCGTAGGGTACGCGGCGACCTGCACCGTACGTGGAAATGCGGTCTTTTTTTCTGCTATTAAAACATGATTTGTAATGTGAATTTGCAACACTTAAACTACAAATAATAGTTATTGACGTGACATCAGAGATTGTACATGCTCTCTGTGAAAGGATGAGTAGCTCCACAACTGGAAATGGGCGGGTGGTTTGGAGCGTCTGGAACAGTCATATCCGATCTGAATGTTCGGAGCTGTTCAGACTGAGACGCATCTGCCCAAATGCGATGTGAATGCAATATGAAACTACCTCCCGGAGGTGGTTTCGATCTGGTTTGCAAAAATCGGATCTCATGCGGTTTGGGACTGTTCAGACTTCAAAAGAGTCATCCAGTTTCAATCTGGATGGGCTAAAAATCGGATATTGGCTGGCAGTCTGAACGCGACCTAAGTCTTGCAATCTTTTTGAGCTGCATTTCCGAACCTTTGCTGTGCTGTCACATGCTTTTCAAAGAGAGGGCTTTCTTCTGAACAGAGGCTATTGAATACTGTCATAAACTTTAATATCTTACATGTTAAATGAGGCCTTAAGAATCTGAAAAGTGTCTTTTTTTTCCTCTATTCCTGAAAAAACCTTTTCACTTGTTAAAAATTGTTCTCATTGTAGAATGTTGTCGGCAAATTGCTGAAAATTATATGATAACCCTTCCTCGATTGATGGATAGAGGTAATTACTTTTCTGTAATTGTTACTGTTACAATGTCTTCACACATCTGAATGCCCCAGATCAGTTACCTGTGAAAACCTATGGATGTGGTCACAATTCTTGATGATCAGTTGATTATTTGATCAACTGCACTGACGGCTGATTGTCCACTTGACTGTTTAGCATGCTAGGAGGGCCCGCTTGCTTTTTTTAGCATGTCTGAAGCATTCTGGTTCAGGTTTGTGTGTGAAGGGTAGCAATAGGTGCAGTTTAGCGAGGGGAACTCACTAAAGCCTTCAGGCTTGCTGTCAAGCACATGGCTTAGGAGCACTAACTCACACCACTCTCAGGCTGCAGTGAAAACTCCCATTAGTTTAAATGTGTCAGAGTTCTTAGTCTGTGCAACCTTTGGGCCACATAGAGCAGAAGAGGCCCAAAACTTCATCAGATGGCTTTCACTATGTGGGTGATATATGCAGAAAAGGGAGCGTGCATCTTGAGGCATGTACACAACACACAAAAATAAATCATCTATACAGAAATCAGAATTAATGCTTCTTTCTTCTGCCTTTCTTTTGTTTTTTTGCTTATAACCTGCATGCTCATAAGCATGCTGCTTAACAGCAGGGCCTAATGAGGTCTGGAATATGAGCAGTAAACATTTGTATGAACAGATGTGGATTAATGCTCATCTTTTCTTCAAGCCAGAGATTAAACCTGATTTACCAGCTAACAGGTTTTAGTTTTGTTCTATTTCAACCGGAGAGATAGAAATGAAGAGAAGATGTAAATTATTCAGAAAAAGAAACAAAGGAAAAAAGGCAAAGCAATTGTGTGGTTATGTCTCCTACTTTCAGGGAAGTTGCCAGAAGAAGCCAGACAGGAAAAGTGGAAGGAACAAAGAAAAACAAAGCATGGCTTGGATGGAAGGGGAGGCAGAGGGAATAGTCAGATGCTCATCATTCTTGTTGTGGGTTGCTGAAATGAAGGAGAAGAAATTTGAATCTTGGGGAATCAGAAATGTCAACAGATTGAGTCAGAGCAGAGCTGGGACCGTCTGGAAGGAGAGAATATCAACATGGACTGAGGGGCATGCAAGATTTTGGGACCATTGCTTGAGCCGATGGCAAAATAGTTGGACACTGTGTGCATGTATGCGTGTGTGTATGTGTTGCATGGGGGCGGATGTGGGATTGGCTTAGTCCGCGGTCTTAAATGAATGGTTAATGTTAGTCAGGGAAAAAAATGAATACGGTCACCATCTGCTCAATCTAACTCTGCGTTCTGTGCATGTGTGCGTGTGTACACATTTGAGTGTGTGACAATCATGCAGACGCACACAATGTGCTCTAGGAGAGGGATTTGGTAATACACGATGGAAGAAAGAGCTGAGGGAGCAGCTAACAGAACACAGGCATGCAATAAAACCTGCCCTCATGCTGGGAAACAGACAATGAAAGTGATAGAAAAATAGGCAACATGGTATGTTTCTGATGCAGATGTAGATGAGAACAAACAGATCTAAAGTGATATATTCTGTATATTTTTTAAGTATGTACCCTGTGGTCAAAAAACAATTTGAAAGTAAAATTGAAAAGGCATGCTATGTATTTTTTACTGAAAGACCAGAATTATTATCAGTAAAATTGACTCACCCCAGCTTACCATGTCAAAGTAAACGTAATGATCATGCAAAATGGCCCTTGATATTATATTGCTGGTTTGTAATTATTCATGCTATAATAATTTTAATTCAGTACCTAGTTAATGAGCCAGTTCTACCATTTTATATCATGGGGTAGTTTAATCCTGAACACTTTCTTTCTTTTTTTTTTCAACTGATTGAATTCTGTTGGTTTTATTCTCCCAATGTTTATTTCCAAAATTAAATGAAGCATGAGTATAAAATAGCACATTATGGACATACCCTCACATTTTTAACTAATATTCCTTTTCCACCAGTGCATTTATTTTCTACATGTTTTTTAGAATCATTTAAGTTCAGTTCTTCAATGGTTTGTGTTTTGGAACAGAAATGTTTTGTGTGTATAGTCTGCTTTCACTTTGTATTATAACCACTGATTTTTGTTGCAGTTCATCTCTAATTTCAGTTAAGCACTGAAATACAACTAATTACATTTTTATTTGGAAAAATACAGTACATTGGTAAATTGGTTTAGGAAAGATTATACCTCAGCCTGGAACAGACATTGACATCTGCTGCATCCAAATCTTTTCTCATTTATTAGATGACTTCCTTTGCGAATAAATAAAGGAATGAATGAATTAATGAATGTGGATCACACACAAAAGAATCATCCCACCAAAATAAAAGATTTTGTAAAAACGTTGTGTCATTCAGCACAAATAGAGTACACCATTAATTGCATTCTTTGATTTCTGTTCCAGGTTTTGAATTTCATGTTTTTCATCTTTCGTAACATTTTTAGTGAAAGTGTCACACTCTTTGCATTTTCAAAATGTTCTTTGTTTGAGCATTCATCCACAATGATTTATGATCAAAATCTGTCAGATATACTGTGTATGTGTATTTATAACATATACAGATGACAGCAATAAACTAGAAATTATGATAAACCAGGCAAGTTTTTAAGGTGACATACACTTCAGTGGCCACTTTATTTATTTATCTGCCAAAGCCTGGGGATGGATGGATGGATGGATGGACGGATGGGCGGATGGACAGAAGGTAAAGAGAGCCAAAACACAGGAAGATGTCAAAGGGAAATAAAGTTCCATTAAAAGAAGAACCAAACTTGTGGATCATGTCAGAGTATAGTGCATTTAGACGCACTGACTGCATGTCGGTTTAAATGTCATCACTGAATTTGGACTGGAATAACAAATCTAAACCAAATATTAATTTTATACATTTCTCTTAAGAATAATAATTGTGAAGCCAATACTAGGCAGCACAGTGGTTAAGTGGTTAGCATTGTTGTCTCACAGCCAGAAGGTTTGTGGTTTGACTCTCTGGCCCGGCGGGGTCTTTCTGTGTGGAGTTTGCATGTTCCACCGTGATTGTGTGGGTTCCCTCCGGTTACTCTGGCTTCCTCCCACAGTCCAAAAACATGCACGTCAGGTTGATAATTCTAAATTGCCTGTAGGTGTGAGAGCAAGCGTGTAGGGTTGTTTGTCTATATGTGGCCCTATGATGGAGTGGCGACCCGTCTAGGGTGGACCCCTGCCTTTTGCCTGTAATGGGCTGGGATAGGCTCCAGCAGAACCCCATGACCCTGAACAGGATTAAGTGGGAATAGAAAATGGATGGATGGATATCGGGTAATTAATTAAAGCAACTGCAGTGTCTCTAATGCAAATTATCCATATGGAACCAGAAGCATGTAAAAAAGATAAAAACTGTCACTTAAAAGATTGTGTTTTAATTGAATTTTACACTCTTTATTTCCAGAAGTTGACAAGTTTTTACTTCGGTAACTTCTGTCATTTAAGCAGCACAATAACAATGTTTAAAATAAAATGATAAAAGGGAAGGTTTTTAATACGTTTTGACATTTCACAAAAGGTCATTTCTAAGTTTAAATATAATTGTCAAAAAAAGAGTGAAATACATCACAGAGAAACAGTAAAAGTAGCCTTGAGATCAGCACACTATAAATCCATATACTGTACAGTGGAGCCTGAATATTGTCATGCAATAAATGTGCTACAAAAACATAAGAGACACATTCTAAATGTCATGACTGAATTTCCAACCTATGCAGCCATCTATAACGAGACTACTGTTTGAACACACTGTAACAGTATTTAAAGCTTTAGGGAGATTACAAGTGTTGAGGACACCGGAACAGCATCATCCCCGTCTGTGCTTAAATGAACACACACATTTTGTCGCCCACTCACACACCAACACAGAATAAATACATTATTGTCCTGCCAATTAACGCGTCACAGTTTTCTCCAAAATGTTATATCACCAAATCTCTGCAGTTTTCCTGTATCATCATGGTCTTTGAAAGCAACAGCAGATCAAAAATGATGCACAGATAAAACATTTGTGGTGCATTTCTGAACACTAGGTTGATAAGTAAATACAGCCAACATCGCCAATCCTCGTGTTACAAGCTCTTTTGTATTATGCAGAGCACCGCATACGCACACATACACGACGGGACACACACGACGCACACACACTGCAAGGTTGTGATTAAATTCTCTCTGGCCTATGATCCTCCTCTAAATCTTTGCAATTTTCATTTTATGCAGCTTTAATATGGATCATACTTGCTGTCAGAGTGCCCCATCTCCTAATCTGGAGCAATCTGAGCTGAGCCTGGCTGGGTTAACAGCTGACGCTAAGCCAACCAGTCATACACAACCAGCAAGCAAGTCAGCAACAAAGCCTCTGTGTTGCCGGTAGGCCTTAAATGCCATGAGAAAGGAGAGGAAAGAAGAGATATTTTAGAGACGGCTCACTAAAATATTTTTGCTGATATGCACAGTGCAGTAAAAATAGTAAGTACAAAAGAAGATGTGTGCATGGCAGTTGATAGGGAAAAACAAAATACATTTATCAACCATATAGGAAAAAGAAACCTTTTAACCGAAATACCACTTTGGCTCTTACTGCAATAGCAAATGCTTTACATACGCTTTTATATCAATTGGATCCATTTAAAATGAAAGGGGCTTGGCTGAGTGTATGAAGGGGCTGTCAAGAGGTGGGGTCATGGAGCTGTGGCGTGTTTGGGTGGAGCGCTGGCCCTGCATCAGGACATGTTAAAATCACACACATATGCAGTTTCACATGATATTCATCAGTATATGCGAGCATTCTTAGCAAATGTTTAAACACGCAGGCACAGACACACACGCACACAGGATGACCCTATTTTTTTTTAGAGCAATGTAAGGGAGGTGGGTGGAGGGATATAAGAGGATTAAGTCATTAAAGGTACACTGTTAAAAAATGTGTATTAATATTTCAATGCTTACATCCAGGAAAGCCGAGACCACTGGAAAGTGTATGTCGGCATTGAAGGTTAATTTCAAATTGCATTGTAATACACGTTTGCTGTTTCCTGTACAATGCAGTAGCAGAAGTACCGATTTTTTGCGATGATATGCCTTAATTCTCTCAATCTAGATTTAAACTGTCACATTAAAATACCACAGAATAAGCTGCTGAAGTGTTGGACCAGGAGCAGGCTCCCTGCTGGGACTCATGTAAATAATACTGCTGCTGATGGAAGAGAGACCCACAAACTGAGCAAAGCTAATGCTAGGCTTATGTCTGTCTACCACTCACACACACACGCACGCACGCACGCACGCACGCACGCACGCACGCACGCACGCACGCACGCACGCACGCACGCACGCACGCACGCACGCACGCAGAGAATTTTAGCTATAGAAGACCAAATTTTGTTAAAAGTTTGTATTGCTTCATCTGACGCTGGCCTCGTAGTTTGGTTTATATTTTGTCAGATAATTATCCTCCAGTGATAACTCACACTGATATGATATACTGAAGACCACATTATGAAATTGTAGGAGGGAGAGTGAACATCAGGAGAAGGGGTCCCCCCCTCCCTCATCCTTACTAATCCGCCCAGTGGCAGACGGCAAGACCAGTTAGATATCTGGAAGGCCTTATTTATGGACATATTTCCAACACTGGCACAAGCACACTCTGATTTGACATTTACATTATGCGAATATCGTAGGTGTGATGAACGACTGAAAAGATACTCATCCCTATTTCAAATGCAAACAGCAAACACCATGCACAAACACTAAAACATAAAGTTTACTTCACTCTATGTGTAACAATTTAATTGAAATGAATCTTAGCCTTTGTTCATAGCATAGTTTATCCTTTAAACAGTTGCTTGAACATATTGTGCCTGTTATCTCTCTAGAGCTTTTATAATTAATCTATCTCTGCCTGTGTGAAATTAAAAAGTTTAAAGGTCCCTCCAAACACCAAAACCTGCTGGCACTGACGTCCAGTCTGCTATCATCTTCAACGAACCATCACTGGTGACAAATCCCCTAAGCACAAGTCCTTAGAGAGCTGAGTTAATGCCAATGGAAGAATTTCTCTCTTATTAAGTCAGTCTCCACTCTTTCCAGTCCCGACTGGCAGGTGCTGTGTTCAGTGTTGAGGTCAGGGCTTCCAGGCCTTTCATTGTCAAATTCAATTAAATAAAATAAGTTTCACCACTGCACCTGGCAACGTTTCCCTCGGTGGTGTGGATATAGACGTGGAGAAACACTGTCTTTGCATTGCAGATATCCACTGACATATTACATCTGGAGCTCAATTCTAATATCATATTTTAATCTAGAATAAATAGGGTTTGGTACTTAGTAGGGAGTTAATCAATTAATATTGTGTCTATTAAAAGTCAAGTACAGTGAAATTAATGTACCAAAAAATGAACTGCAGTGTTGTGTGGCATTGCAATGGAACAGTGGTAATACCTACAAACTTGTTCCTCTCTTTGCTGTTATATTAAAACCACTTTTTGCCTGTCAGGATGTGGATAAATGCAGGTTCACCTCTGTGAACATAATTTAATCGCACAATAACCTCCTTCCTCTTATCAAATCCTCTTAAGCAGGCAGTATTACATATCTGCCAAACAAAGAAAACTCAATCAGAACAATCAACCAAGCCAGACCAAGCCCACCCCACCAGCTTGTCTGATCCCATTGTCGTGATTAAAATGAAAATGGAGCCGGGACATTACCAGAAATCCCGTGTTCACCTTATAAGGAAGATCAGAAATGCCTGTTAGTGTGTGTGTGGCTGTGTGTGGGGACACTTGTATTACTCATGTTGTGGGGACATAATTCTATTGACAAAGTCACGCTGTGAGGACTCGCTTCCCTTTTGTCTCTCAACACTAAAGACAGATAAAAACTGGCCCGGTGCGAGAAGAAGGGTTAAATTGTATTTCAAAAATGCAATGTGACATCATGTGTGTGTGTGTGTGTGTGTGTGTGTGTGTGTGTGTGTGTGTGTGTGTGTGTGTGTGTGTGTGTGTGTGTGTGTGTGTGTGTGTGTGTGTGTGTGTGTGTGTGTGTGTGTGTGTGCGGTCTAATACCCTGGCTAGCTCAGTCACAAAGCAGAATTTTTATTGTTTGAAATATTAATAGAAAAAAAGATTATGATTGATGGGGCTGGATTAGGAAAATTTTGTGTTGTCATTCTCAAGCAGCAATGAATCAATTTGTTTATGAGCAGTGAATTTTGGTAAAAACATGTTTTCAATGTACAGCAGGGCAGGAGCAGGCACCTGTATGGAGATGGTATCTATGGTGAAACACCTCTTATGTGCTGCTGCATTGTCGTGTACCTCCTGATCTGCCTGTTGACTCAGAAAACAGCTTGAAATTCCAGGTGCAGACTCAGACAGCTTGAATTGTTTATTCTTACAGTATCACAGAATAAAGAATCAAGACAAGTAAATTAAGAAATAAAAAAAAGAATCATTCACTTTTCATAAATTATTAACAAAAAAGGAAACTGTTTTACAAAGTAAAAAAAAAACAAGCTACATTTTTTGGTCAAATGCAATTGCTCAAAGCTCTTGTTTCTTAATCTTTAGATAATAACATTACATTAGTTAAATATGACCTGCTTTATTGCAACACATACTGTATACTTGATATGTAATAACATCCAGTCTATCATTATCTGTCAATGATGAATTGGGCACTTCTTCTGAGTTCATGAGTGTGTTGGGAAGGACTGTGTGTGTGTGTGTGTGTGTGTGTGTGTGTGTGTGTGTGTGTGTGTGTGTGTGTGTGTGTGTGTGTGTGTGTGTGTGTGTGTGTGTGTATCAAAAGCTCCTGGGTTGGCTTACAGTAACAGGCACACTTCACATTACTGTTGCTTCACTTCACTTCCTGGGATAATCCTTACCGCAACAGAGGGAGCGGCAGGTGACCTGGACCTGCAGAGTTACAGTATGGGGCTCCATTAATAAAACACACACAAATAAATACACATACGGAGCCATCCATTCATAAATAATATCAATATGACCCTCCCTTCACCCTTCACTCTTTCCCTCAGCTTTAACTTCACTCCTCTATCATATTTCTCCTTCTTTCCCTCCCTTCCTCAACTCTTAGTGAAACATATTGTAGCTCAGCAGCCAAAGATGAATGAGTGTCATTCATCTGCCACCCCAAAGTCATCCCCTCCATTAACAGCACTGTTTAATTAAACCTGCAAATGACAAACATGTAGACACAAACACAGACTGCACTCTAATGGCTGGCTGTAACCGGAGACTGATGGGCAGCTGTCTCTTGTCCATCCTCGGTGCAGATCAACCTTGAGGCAGGAGACCTGGGGGGATGAAACTTGGACCACTGAGATTACTCTGGAAGGTTAGCAGAGCATTGATAATGAATGATTTATATGCGAAGGGTTGGCAGTTTGATAAGTTAATTGATTCATTAGTTGAGAACAATATTGTCTTTTAACAAGGTGATGTTGTGAGTGCAGTGTTTAGTGTGTTTCACATATGATTTCATCACTTTCCAGATATTCATATTAGCAAAAACAAAAACAGCAGGGAAGTGCAGAGCAATAACCAAGAGGTGTTTTTCTGTTGTTTGGCTCAGGACCAAAAACAAACTGAGAACAACAGAGATCTCCAGGGATCATATCTGCTGTTATTATCCTCTTATTTGTATTGCATGAAAAAAAAGAATAATAATGCCAAGGTGGATATGTGGCTTATGTGGAGCTCCTGCATTAACCACTACAAGATTCATGTTGGCAGCCAGAAGCAGAGGCAACTTCTTCATTGTCTTTATATTCCACAATGAGAGGATGACAATTTCTGTTTTGCTGAGATTGAAAAAAAGAAGCAGCTTTATTACATAACGTTTTTACTGAAGCTCCACCTCTTTACAGCGTCTGTGTCTGTTTGTCTCTGTCTCTTTCAATCATGAAAATCACTTGTCCACTGTTTTGGCCTAGAGAAACCTACACATACCCCCCCCCCCCCCCCCCCCCCCCTCACCACCACCAAAATCCATTTCAATATTAGTATGAAAATGTTCGAAAATTTCAGAGGAATCATCCCCTCTACAAAACAGAATAAAATCCCTCTTATTCCCTCTAATCCTTCAAAGACTGTGATATTACCTGATAGGATGTTGTACTGTGTGAACACTACACAGGAGACAAGCAAAATAACATAAGCAGGTCCCCGTTGTGGAGATTAGAGAGAGCATGTCTTTCTCTCCCAATTTATCTCTTCTCTGAAATGTAACGCCTTTTTTTCTGGATTTCACACTCTGTGTCCCCCCTTTTGCAAGTCCAGACTGAATCCTACACAACGTTTCTTCTTTTCCTTTGTCATGCAGCTTAGGAAACAAAAGTCATTTCCAGTCTCCCCAGGAAGAGCATCCATTTGGGACGAGCAATAAATGTTGACAGTGACAGAATAGTTTCACAAAGCTGCAAAGAAGCAAGTCTTTCAAAAACGTATTTTTAAATCACCATTTCAGACATTTATAAGCAAATTTGATCACTGTGTCCACCACTTGTTACTCTGATTTCCATAAATATTAGTCGTCAATGTTTTTAAATAAAGGTGGCAACTTATACTTTACATCTGTGGAGTGTTTATACATTTTGAACAAATCTTAATTTTAGTCACAAATAATATTCTAAATTAAAAGGATTTGTCAGCAATGCCATTGTTTAATCAAAGACATTTTTACACAGCATCCACATTGAGAATGCACTGGCATTTTTTTTTTTTTTTTTGCATGGGCTTCTAAAATAATCAGACAATGACCTGAATTTATAGAACAGACTCATATATCTCTTTTTTTTTGTCCTGTAATTAATCATCTAGCGAATTAAACACTTTATAGATACTATACAGAAATATGCAGCAACTTTGACTTTAGAGAGTGAGCTCAAAAACCTTGAATAGAAGCTTTTTTGAAAATGTCATCTCCAATTGACAGTCCTCAAAAGTCACTTACAACTAATGAAATCTTTCGGCTGAAAGGTGAAATGTGAAAACAACCCTGAAAAAGAAGTCCAGTTACATTCTTTTCAAGCTCATTAGGGTCAACATGACCCGGATGACTAAGAATTTACACCAGCATGTAGAGAGCTTGTTGCTAATGCCTAACCTTGTCTTCATAATATATCTGAATAGTTTAAAAGCTAAGATTCTGCTGGAATAAAACATCACTGCTGTCATTAGGGCCTACAAGCCGGTGGAGAAAGCACTCTGCTTTGCTTGTATACAGCAAGTAGACTTGGTTTTAGTTTATTTTCATAATTTTTGTCCCATTTACTAGCTGAGAAGCATGTAACAAAGATTTCAAATTTTCAAATTATGTGCTAACTCAGCTTCCAACATCTGTTACTCAGAAACAACCCACAAAGATCATATTTTAACTTGAACCCTGTTCCAAGAAAACTCCCCTTAATAACTTTTGTGATAAACATGTTTTTATGCATGAAAACATGAAAACATCCAGTACACTCTTTAACTTAAAAAAATTATTATCTTGGAATAAACAGGCCTTCATAAGATTATTTGGATCCAAAGAAGGAATATTATCAAAGCAAGGAAAAGATAGAACTCTGCAGCTCTGCGAAAGACAATAAAAAAACATCAATGAAGAAATAGAGAAAAAAAAAAGTATGTTTCTAACTGGTTTGTTCCAGTGGGACACACAGAGGATCCTAGCTTTACCTTCTGTACCACTGCTGGTATTTGTGGTATCTGCACTGCAGCAGGAAAAAGACCAAAGACCAATTTCAGCAGGTGGTGCCAACTCCAGGATGTAAAGTTTGGCAACAGCTTGTCTGCTAAGCTAGTACCCCAAGTCAAGGATCAAAGGTCATAATATAACTACAGATTGTATAAAACAATGGACAAAGCATTAGGTCACTTGACCAATTGGTTTTTACGCCCGTTTTTCATCATGCAAGGGACAGCCATGTTGCTTTGGTAGGCAATGGAAACACGCCCACTATTTGTCAATCAAAATTAGCTTTGTTCCTTCAGTTGAACCCCGCTGAAATATCTGCAGAGCTTTCAGTAGACATTTAGAGCAGAATGTACCATTTAACTTGACTAAACGGAGCAATCAAAAATGGCCATCACATATAACCAATGCTGGGTTAATACAAATGGCTGGTTGCTTCGCTGAGTGCAGTAGCATGGTGATTACGGATGAAGAAGTGATATTGGCTAGCCATGGTTTGAGCCTGCTGTCAATCAATCAACAGCACCAATATATAATTCATGTTACAGGTACTAGAGTATAACAGGTACTATTTAAAGCATGAATAGGAATGATACTCAACTTTGCTTATGAGAAGAGCTTAAAGATTTTCACCAGCCTTTTATTCCTTAAAGAGACTCTTCTTCTTAAACATTTTTCACTGAATTATTTTTACCACATAACTTAACATAATGTAAATGAAGTGAAAGTAATCTCCTGCAATGTGGCTGAAAAGGTTGATTGACGTACACTAACACTTGTCACGGTACAACAAAGGCGCTTCATGTCATAGAGCAAAGTGCTCAGACTGCTTGTATGTGGTAATTGGTTCTAGAGAGAGGAAAATCCAAGAGACTGAGCTATGGGACACTCAAAGCCCCTCAAGCCCATTGCTTTTCTGCTCTAGAGATATTGAACAGAGGAGTCAGGGGGCTAAGAAGATTATCACAATAGGATGAAGATGCAGTAAGAGCCTTTGTAGCCTCTGTGTGCTGTGGGCGGGTTAGTGGTACACAATGAAAGTTGCAGCAACACTCTCAAGCCCTTAAACTGCTTGACCTTAAAAGCTATATTTTTTGACTTTTCAATGAAAAAGCTACAGAAGGAGATATTAAAAAAGAAAAAAAACAACATGCAAAATGGCAAAACACAGGGTCCCCCTAAGTCTGTAGGACATCACCACACAACAAAGGAATACAAAAAAAGGTTTCGCTATCAAGTTCACTTGAAGCAAAAGTGTATTTTCTTCTACTAAAGTGTGAAAATCCTTTCACTTCCCTGTAAAACAAAGGGGGATTCTGTATGTGTGTGTTGAGAGTGAGTGAAGCATTGAAATGACATGAAGAGTTATTTGGGTTGTAATGAAGCTTCTTAATGAAATCAGTGCCCTTGAAAGTTTTTCATCAATTCTGGCTCTGCTGTTCACCTACGTGCATTCCACCATTCGAGCCTGTCAGCTAATCCACGTGCCCGGCACAATATTAATTAAACACAACGTTTCCTGAAGTACTTAAGTGAAGCGCTATCATTGATAATGAGCAGGTTTAAAGGAGTCACATCCCTCCAAAATTACTTTTTAAACCGGCCTTATTAAGCAGAAAATGAGACCCAAATCAGCCTACAAGCTCCTCATTAAAAGCCAGTGATCCTTGGCCACGCGCATGTTCCACTGGTTTTAATTAGGCTAGTGCAAGATCGTCTGCGACAGGAAGTGCCATTAATCTTGTCTTTTCATCCGGAAGAGGTGGGGGAAGCATGTTGAAGCCTTACACTCCAGCTTGGGTCCATTGGACCCTCAAACAGTTCAACAAGCTGTAAATTACAAAAAAAAAATCAATTGGTATACTATACGTTTGTGTAGAATCACATGGAAGTAAAATAAATACATGATTAGATTGTGTCAGACTTCCTTTCTGTTCTAACCTATGGTATCACTTTGTAATTACAAATGTTGGAGCGCATCAAACCGTGCACACACACACACACACACACACACACACACACACACACACACACACACACACACACACACACACACACATATTCACACACAAAAACAGGATGAAATGTGTCTTCATTTTCAGTGTACGTGTGTGTTTATGAGCTTCTCTCACTGTAGAGGATGGTCCCAGCCCTGTCTGTCACACAGTCTCCGCATGGAGGATTATGGATGGCCAATTACATCGCTTTTGTCATTAATTAATGAGGATAACGAGCTCACCCTGCTCCCCACAAAACCATGGTGCTTCTCAGCTGGCACTGAACAGGGAAAGGACTGCTGGAGTCCTCTGTATGTAAGAGAGTGTGTATATTTTATTATTCATTTTGTGGGGACGTACGACTGTTTGCATTGTAACATTGTGGCCACCCACCTCCCTTCAAATTGTTTAATTTGATGGCAACGATCAATTTGAATGATAGGGTAATGCTTAGAATTTGCAGGTAGTGTAAGTTTTCCAAAAATAATGCAAGCCCACGTGAGTCCTCTGAGGTGATGGAAAGAATGTGTGTATTTGGATTGTGTGTGTTTGTATGTGGATTGAGTGTGTTTGAGAGAGCGAGAGTGGTATGTATATATGTAAGGGAAGGAGGTTACAATGTGTGCCAACGGCTCAACAGAGAAATGCTTGTTGACCCCAGAGCTTTGCGTGTATATTAGTCCAGTGAGTTGAGGTAGGCTTGTGTGTGGGTGTCTGGATATGTGTCTTTGAGTGTTTGCCCACCACCAGCCCTGTATCTGTGGGGCCATTACAGAGATTAGGCAATGCTACCATAACGGATGCCCCCGTTTGTCAGCTCGTATCCTCTGTCAAGTTGAAACAAGCTAAAAGAGAAGGAGTGAGTGTGATGAGCACAGTGATTTTCAAGGGGGAGGTGAAAACTCTGAGGCATGTTAACTGGAAAGAAAAGGAGAACAATAAAGATTTTAAGAAGGTGGAAAGGAAGTCTTGCAACAGTACCAGGCTCTTGAGAAGTGGGGTGGCACGAGATAATGTGCTCAAAAAGAGAACCTTAATTGAGAGTAAGAGCCCTGAACAGGAGATAACATTCGACGGCTCAGACCAGTGCTGTCCATCTCTGTTCCAACCACTCTTTCCCACTAGGCCCAATTTGGCCTCTGCAACACTGTCTGGGTCCACCACGCCTAGTGTCAGGTGCCTTGTGGTGATAGGCAAAATGCTTTGCATAGCTGCCATGTTTCGAGAGTTTTCAGCCATATGAGCACAAATCACAGGCACACATACACACAACCCACATGAACACAGACATACAAAGGGAGAGCCCCTCTCCACCCCCCCATATGGACGTCTGTTTAACGAATGAAGAGCCCTGGCCCATCCAACTGCACTTGCAGCAACGTCGCCCCGAATCACATGGCTCCTCAGAACCAAGTGACTCACCCGCTCATTGCTTCCGACAGGGCGGGGCTGGGAGGGATGACAAAGCGTGACGTCACGATGAAGCAGAGAAGTTGTGGGGGGTCCATGGTGCAAGGATTTTGGGGGGGGGGGGGGGGGGCACACCACCTTATCTGCCAGCATTCTCTTCAGCAGACCCTCTCTTCATTTGTATATCATTCCTTCACTTTACCACCTCTCTCACAAACAACTTATAGGCCATGTGCTGATCTCAAAAACGCTCTCCAATGAGCCCCCCCCCCCCCCCCCCCCCCCCCCCCCCGCAAAATGATAACTAATGAAGTGTTCATGCCACTTTGTATCCAAAGTGTCAACAGTGCTTCAGTGAGTAATTTAGTACTAAAGAAAATGTCTCTATTATTTCATAAACCCCTCGGTCCCCCACTGTAAGCATAATCAAAGTTGAAGTATGTTCGTTTTCCTTCAAGGCCCGTGTTGTAAGAGCAGTCTGTATGTGAGAGAGATGGAGTTTTGCAATGTGCAACAGACACAAGCGCTTTGCAGATGAAGAGAACTTAATTAGAGAAAACAGCGCTGTCAGATGCATTAGGCAGAGGTACATACTTAAGGGCATATGGTTTTAGTACCCTACCATCGGGTTGGAAAAAAGCACACAAACATACCTCAAAGCTCCGAGCCATGCTAATGAAATAACTCCCTTTCTATCCCACTGGGAGCAAACACAAATGTTTACAGACATCACACAGTCTGTCCGGACTCCTGCACCACACTGGGCTGTCGTGAGTGTGGCACAGCGCTGACGCTAGTGCAGGGTGTTTGTCTGTATAAAAACACTGCCAGCAAGAGACAAAAGGTGAGAACAGGCAACAGGATGTCCGTCTATAAAAGTACTTAATGCTGTCTCACATGATTTATGCTTTCTGTCATGCTTAACATGTTTATAAATCTTCTGGTAATACCGTTTATCACTGAATTTAAGTGCAAGTTAATGTTTTATAAAGCTTACGTTTATAAAGCTGTTGAACAAAAGTCAGCTACCGCTCAGTATCAACATAAGATAACTACAGATGAATCTAATCATCTAACAATTTGAAAAGATTTTGTGGCAAGTAATGATGCCAGTGAAAATTTATATTTTGTATGATCCCCATTTGAGATGTTTCCACAGTACCTCAGACCAGTTAGTGATATGTTACATTAATTAAGCAAACTTAACTGTTTTTCTCTCATATCAGCTTTTAATTATAACTTTTTTTTTCATTGTTCCTTTGTTATAGTCTTCTCAGCAGCTTTAAATATGGCAGACTTGTATTATACATTAAAACATTTAGGTCACACTGAAAGGTTTGCAGTATTCCAGTGCTTTTTTTCCTCATAATTTTGCCACACTGATTTTCTCAAAAACGTTTTAAATGCCTTTTTAAAAAAATATACATTATTAAACCAGACATTACAGAATTCACTAAATTTCTGATCATTAAGACACATTTATATTTACCTGATCATTACACTCAAACTCAAATGGCATTTTCTCAGAACACTGAGCTAGTAAAAATTGTACGATTTACGTCTTTCTTCTTGCAAATAAAATTTACAGTCCCCACACATACTAACACACTGGGCATCTCATACTACTTCAGCTGTAATTATTAAGTAAAACAAAATGTTAAGTATAAAAAAAAATTAAAAACATGACCTACATACCTTATGTCTTATATAAAATTGTCCTCATTATCTATTCTGTTAACATACCAGCCATTTCTGTCTGATTAAACGGTCAGGAAGCTCTACCATGCAAACAGAAAAATCCCAAATCTGTCACATTGTATCCATAAATCACTCTGCCACCATGCACACTCACAGCCACTTAGATAATACACTGACACAATAAAATAAATATCTGAACCGATCAACATCATCAACCTATAGGAAGAAGTGACCACCCAAGCATCTTATGGGAAAGAAACTGTCTCACTGGTGGCAATTATAGGCTGTATAGAAACTGGTGAAGCACAGACCCTGGGTCCTCACATCATTGCCAGCGTTTGTCACATTTCATCCCTGCTCTCTTCGCTGTCTTATGGGCCCTCAGAGGAGGCATGTGTCGTCAGAGGGGCCAATTTAAGATGCCATGGGTGTCCCGTTGTTGTGACATGTATTTAAATTGTAAAAAAGAGACTGGAGTGAATCACTTAGTCAACTCATGACTTGCACAAACAGACTTGCCTAATGTAAATGCATGTGTTGTGTTTTGTAGCTCAGTTTAGAATGAAGACAAATATCAAATGAATTTGAACATGTCCACAAAGGCAGAGCATTTGCATGTGAGACTATAAATATGTTTTATTTTGGTTTAACTCTTCTAATTAAGTGCAAAATCTGAATTATTGTTGATCACAAAATATATCAATGACCAGCATATTCAACAATCTAATCAATGTTATATAAATTATTTTTTTAAATTGCTTGTGTGTAAATAGGTGTAAATAGGAAAACGTTATCTCTATTTGTTGTTAATTTGTTGCACCGAGCATCAGTGTTTTATAACAAGTAAAGATATACAAAAATAGAAAAAAAAATAGACCCAATATCACTATTACTCTCAACATTATTGTGAGTGGAGGTCGTCCAACTGTCATTTTCTGAGTAAAGGTGTTCGTTTTCGGATAAGAGAATATGTAAAAGTATAATACATGTCCGCTTCACGCACAAACTACAGTACAACTTGTGTGCCGTTTATTCTCTCTCAACACTCGCAGTCTAACCTGCAGAGGAAACGTGTCCCTGTAACGTTCACTGAATTAAGTCTTCTAAAGAGACAGGAGCAGAAATCGTGTTAATAGCTGTCCAGTGTAGAAAAAAAGCCGCCATGGAAGCCTGCAATCACCCAAATACCCAGAGACAGGTCGTAGGTGCCCCGGGCGGCGTTTGCGCCCTTCCCGTCAGCGCCACCGACCCCACTGCGTGGCAAACGGGCCCCACCAGCCCCAGCGAGCTCGTTTAGACCCATCTCCTCTTATCAGAGGCTGATCAGCTCCGAAAAGAAAGTTGCCGAAGCGCTGTTTTTTCTTTTTTTTTTTAGGACGAGTTCTAGGACGATGAGAACTGGCACACATTTTACCAGCTTGATACATACCTATTTGACTTTATTTTCTTACTTTTTTCATGACTATTTACATGAACTATATCATACTCGTAAGCAAAATATATGTGTTTGTTATATTTGTTCCTAAATGAGATCAATTACGTGATAATGACTCTCACTTTAAGTTGTCTTCCTTATGCATTGTGCGTTTTATATGAAGTGATTTTAAAGGTGTGAAATAGTTGTTGAAAGAGAGAGAAAAAAGAATTCCAGCATATACATGTTTTTTTTAATTATAAATACATACAAACAATATATGAAATCCATGTTGCAACACAACCAGAACGCTTCTTCAGTTAATAGGCTGCTGTAATGTCACCATACCACAACCAGGATTGAAGCAAGAGATTCTTCAAAGTTGTACAATACAATCATGTGAGATGTGCAATAAATAAAAACAAACACGTTGTATCAGAAAATATAACATCACATCAGAGTTTTTTTCTTTCCACATAGGATCATGGTCAGTCTTGAGAATCAAGTATAAATGTCAAGATTAGGTCGCAATTCTGGCATTTGTTTTTCGTGTTGTTACTGAATGTTGCATAGTTTACAAATGATAACAGAAGCTTCCCAAAATGTTGTCAAACTCATAATTTTGTCATGGCCTTTAGAGTCTTTAATGCACGAGTGCCACAGTAAAGGGAACGTCATCTTACAAGAAGGCCTAAAACAGTTCGTTTTCTATAGCGTTTTGTTAAATCTGGATGGAACCCTGCACTATGATTAATTAACCATACTGTAAGATTAATGCATTAGACTAAAATCATTTCCCACAGAATTATTGTTTAAAAAATAGCTAGAATGGGAGAGAGCGAGAGAGAGAGAGAGAGACTGACATGGGGTACAGGTAAAAGTTCAGGAAAGAGAGTTAAACCAAATCAAGGCTTATCGTTGCAGTGTTTGAAGAGACTCGACGGTGTCCCGGAATAAGTGGTGCACTTTTCGGCACAAGTGGCGAGCGCGGAACTGGAGAAGGGGTAGACGGCCGCCTGTCCGAACGGCGCCAGCGCGGCTGGGATGGGCGAAGTGATGCTCTGTCCCTGGTTCAGATACGCCACCAGCCGCCTCATCTCCTCCAGAGCCTGAGCCTGCATGAGGATATAGTTCTTGGCCAAGAGGAGAGTGGCTATTTTGGAGAGTTTTCTCACCGAGGGGCTGTGTGCGTAGGGGATAACGGCGCGCAGGCCGTCCAGGGCGTCGTTGAGGTCGTGCATCCTCCTCCTCTCCCGGGCGTTGATGCTGAGCCGCAGGGAGCGCTGCTCCTTGGTCTTCTTGGCCAGCGCGCCTCCGGGCTTGTCGTCCCCAAAAGAGGAGCCCCTCTTCCGGGACTCCAGCGAGTCGAAGCCGTCCTCGTCGTCGGTCGTGTGCTCACCTCCGCTCTCGTTGGACTTCTGGGTCTGTCCGGAGAGGAAGTCGTTGGCCGGCGTGAGCGGGTACCGGCCGGGGGGGCTGCAGCCGGCGCCGTGGCCGGCTCCGAACGCGAAGGCGGACTGGCCGTAGCGCTGCGTCAGGTCCAGCAGCGCGTCGTTGCTGATGGACTTCAGCAGGTTCTCTTCGCTGGCATTCATTTTTTTCTTCCAGAGCAATTAAGGTTCAGACCAGGAAAAGTCTTTCTTTCCCTTTTATCCAACCTTTTGCTTTGAGTTCCTTTTTTTCTGGGACTTCCTCTCACTCTTCTCGTCTGTAGTTGCTGTGACTCTTCAGGAAAGAGGCTGAGTGTGAAGCTGAGCCTCTACATGCGTTCACCTCCCCTGTACACTTGTGCTCCCCCTTGTTGCGCACATAGCCCACGTTCACCAACACTTCTCTAATTGTGCTCAGTGAGACCAGAGCGCTTGTATCCCCTTTGTGCAGTTAGTTTTCCTCTCGCTCGTCTTCTCTTGCCCTCCCTCGCCTTGGGCAGATTGTGACTGGAGCGCTGCCCTGCTCACAAGTATTATGGTGCGCGTTAAATCGACGCAGAGCCGTGTAGCCTACGGCGTAGGGTACGCGTCGCCGCGTACTTTACGCCGTAGGCTCTGCGTTGGTGTAACGCGGAACCATAAATCAGCCTTTAGTAGGAGCGCACGGCCCGCCGGGATTATCTGCCCGTCCAATCAGGGGGGCGTTTTAATTAACTCTGGGAGAGCGCGGGTTTGCTCGCTGTTACTACAATAAAGCGAAAACTGCAACCCAAACAGACAAGGAGCTCAGCAGCGTGTCATTCTTTTGTCCACTACACATAGCACATAGAGATACCAAATAGTTGTATTGTCATAAAATGTACAATCAGACGACCCCATGAGCTTAATCCTTAACTGTAGGTCAGGTCGGTCCAGAAAAAACAAAAACAAAAAAAAAAGAAAAAAAAAAAAGGACGCAACTCACCGATCGGAAGAAGTTCAGAAGCACCAGTTCTACTATTTCAGAATCTACAGCAAGAATTGGTTAAAGTTCAGTGCGGTCCAGGTTTCATTCTAGCTGTTGTAGATTTATGTTTGAATGTGTTCTTTATTTATTTTAAGGTATCTGGAAACTCATGGAAACGACAAGCGATGCGTGATCTGTATTATGCAATATGAACTTAATGTTGAAACATCAGCAAAGAAACATTATATATTGGTAAAAACACAGGTAACACAATTTTTTCAGGAGAAAATACTTAGGCTACCATGGTTCAGAAACAGGTGTCTTGACAGACAACGATGATGTAAGTTAAGAGAAGGCAAGAGTGTCACCTGGCGGCGATAGCCGAGCATTACACCATCTCGTGTCACGCTTTGATTCATGGTAGCACAAAAGCACGTGGGTGATAGACGCCAGAGTTTGCCACACCAGACAAGACCCCAGCTGCAGACAGTGCAAAGATGCCCTGGAGACAATCCAGCACATAGAGAATACATAGAGCAACACAACCAGGTAGGGATTATAGTGTCCAGGAACATCTGCATTGAGTAGCCTATGGGTTAAACGCCCCCAAGCCAAAGTGGGAGATACCTCTGCAGGTGGTGGAGAATGAAAGAGCAAAGATCATGTGGGACTTCCAGCTGATGGAACACGAAAAACTGGAACACGAAAAACTGGAGAAGTACCAAGGGTTGAAGATAAAGATCCGGAGGATGATGTGGGTCCGGCAGATCCCAGGAACAACATCAAAGAAAAGCCCAGTAAAATATTGCCCAGAACTCTCAAGCTCCCAAGCTTCAGGTAGAGGACCCACAGAGGAATGGGTGAGGATGGTGCACACACACACACACACACACACACACACACACACACACACACACACACACACACACACACACACACACACACACACACACACACACACACACGGAATATTCTTAATTAATGGTATAGTTGTGCACAATGTTTTAATAATGCCATGTGATCACATATTTTTATTGACTTAATACATTTATGTTTTTGTGAGTTAGCACTGTTGCCTCACAGCAAGAAGGTTCCTAGTTTGACTCATGGGCCCAGCGGGGGTCCTTCTGTGTGGAGTTTGCATGTGGGTTCCCTCCGGGTACTCCGGCTTCCTCCCACAGTCCAAAAACATGCACACTAGGTTAATTGATGAGTCTAAATTGCCCGTAGGTGTGAGTGTGAGTGTGCCTGGTTGTCTGTCTATATATATACGGCCCTGTGATAGACTGGAGACCTGTCCAGGGTGGACCCCTGCCGCTCACCTAGTGACCTGGGATAGGCTCCAGCAGACCACTGTGACACTGCAAAGGATAAAAACGGGTATAGAAAATGGAAGAATGGATGTTACTGTGGATTTTTCAGTGGTAATACAGTGGGGCAAAAAAGTATTTAGTCAGACACCAGTTGTGCAAGTTCTCCCACTTAAAAAGATAAGAGAGGCCTGTAATTTTCATCACAGGTATATCTCAACTATGAGAGACAGAATGAAAAAAAAAAAATCCAGAAAATCACATTGTCTGAGTTTTAAATAATTTATTTGCAAATTATAGTGGAAAATAAGTATTTGGTCAATAACAAAAGTTCATCTCAATACTTTGTTATATACGCTTTGTTGGCAATGACAGAGGTCAAATGTTTACTGTAAGTCTTCACAAGGTTTTCATACACTGCTGCTGGTATTTCGGCCCATTCCTCCATGCAGATCTCCTCTAGAGCAGTGATGTTTTGGGGCTGCCGCTGGGCAACACGGACTTCTCTATGGGGTTGAGATCTGGAGACTGGCTAGGCCAGTCCAGGACCTTGAAATGTTTCTTACGAAGCCACTTCTTCGTTGCCCGGGCGGTGTGTTTGGGATCATTGTAATGCTGAAAGACCCAGTCACGTTTAATTTTCAATGCCCTTGTTGATGGAAGGAGGTTTTCAGTCAAAATCTCACAACATGGCCCTATTCAATCTTTTCCTTACATGGATCAGTCGTCCTGGTCCCTTTGCAGCAAAACATCCCCAAAGCATGATGTTTCCACCCCCATGCTTCACAGTCGGTATGGTGTTTTTTGGATGCAACTCAGCTTTCTTTCTCCTCAAAACACAACAAGTTGTGTTTCTACCAAAAACTTGTATTTTGCTTTCATCTGACCATATAACATTCTCCCAATCCTCTTGTGCATCATCCAAATGCTCTCTAGCAAACTTCAGACGGGCCTGGACATGTACTGGCTTAAGCAGGGGGAACGTCTGGCCCTGCAGGATCTGAGTCCCTGGTGGCGTAGTGTGTTACTGATGGTTCCTTTGTTACTTTGGTCCCAGCTCTCTGCAGGTCATTCACTAGGTCCCCCCGTGTGGTTCTGGGATTTTTACTCACTGTTCTTGTGATCATTTTTACCCCACGGGGTGAGATCTTGCGTGGAGCCCCAGATGGAGCGAGATTATCAGTGGTCTTGTATGTCTTCCATTTTCTAATAATTGCTCCCACAGTTGATTTCTTCACACCAAGCTGCTTACCTATTGCAGATTCAGTCTTCCCAGCCTGGTGCAGGTCTACAATTGTGTTTCTTACGTCTTTTGACAGCTCTTTGGTCTTGGCCATAGTGGAGTTTGGAGTGTGACTGTTTGAGGTTGTGGACAGGTGTCTTTTATACTGATAACCAGTTAAAACAGGTGCCATTAATACAGGTAACAAGTGGAGGACAGAGGAGCCTCTTAAAGAAGAAGTTACAGGTCTGTGAAAGTCAGAAATCTTGCTTGTTTGTAGATGACCAAATACTTATTTTACTGAGGAACCAGTTTACCAATTTATTCAGTAAAAATCCTACAATCATGATTTCCTGGATTCTTTCCCCCCATTCTGTCTCTCATAGTTGAAGTGAACCCATGATGAAAATTAGAGGCCTCTCTCATCTTTTTAAGTGAGAGAACTTGCACAATTGGTGGCTGACTAAATACTTTTTTTTTTTTTTGCCCCACTGTATGATTAATCTATACAATCAGAAAATAGGAAAACATGACGCGAAAATAGTGATAGAGTGATGGTGACTATTCAGGAGAAAAGAAAAAAAGAATTACAAAAAAGAAGAGAATATGATTTACCTTGGAGTGAAACTACAGTCTTACTCCAGAACTTAGCTGCACTGTTCTACAGCACAAAATGTGGTTGTTTCTGACTAATATTTTTGGATATGGTAATATGTGGAAACTGTTAAATGCATGCATCTGCTTTTTAAAGTGGTAAGTTTTGCATTTCATGAAACCTTATGCTCCAAAGCTGTAAGATATTTTTTAAGGCCCAAAATATTTTACATGTACACGTTTTACTTTCAAACTATAACATGCCTATGTTTTTTTCATCACATGAAACTACTGACGGTCATGGCAGAAAAACTAGTTCATCAGCAATTTTGTTCAAGGGCTTTGCACTTTGCAATTCTGTTGTCAATCACTCACTATCATTATCGTGCTTGTGTGTCAGTAAATACATGCTGGCTTTGCACCACATTGCAGCCAAAATAAAACAGAATAATCTCAACATTTGTGTTCTTTTATTGTGACTGTATTCAGACACGTGGAGAAATGTACTATCTTAAATGTCCTTGTGAGACCCAGCTGGAAGAAACAGTTGATAAACAAACAAGAACAAGATGCAGTACTGCTTTACTTTAGCCAGTAGATGGCAGAAAAGTCCGTGAATTGAGGACATCTTTTCAAAAGAACAGTAGAGGTGATTTATAGTGATTCATATCCAATGATGTAAAGTTAATGGCCTTGAAGTTAATCTAATTACCAACTATTCCAAGGATACACATACATACAAAACCAACTTTGATGCTGATCAAGAAATATAGTGGACATGCAATGTTGGTTAAGTTTTACTTCCTAGTCCACTGAAATGAGTTCCCTCTGGTATCCAACTTAGAGCTTAGAGCACCAAATGCAGTCTGTCCTTTTTGTAAGCACAACGGAGAACTGAAAGCCTCTGATTCCAGGAGAAGAAAAGAAACATAAAGGAATCAGCACAGAAACTAATAACACACAATGCTTTTAAAGCCTGTGCTGCAGCTCTGAGTCGCCATGGCAACTGCAGTCTCAGCCTCCATGCAATTGCAGCACACAAAAGTCAGCTGTGATTTTGTGCTGAATGCAGGGCTTGCATTGCAGTAAGATTAAAGGCCCACCATGGGGCGTGAGAGTATTCCATATTGCTTTGAATTTAGTGGCAATCATAAATTGACACTAACATGCATGTGCGCTCAATCACAAAAGTGTAAATGAGCAGACATGTAGCCACAAGCACCCATGTAGCACATGTGCTGTGTCAGCTTTACAATGGCAGAATTACACGTGTCTGTTTGACTAATTGTATCATCCTAGTAAGGTATGAAAATACATAGTATAAGGATGTTTTAGCTGTCACCAAAGTGAAAGGTTACAGCAGGTCCTGATTATCACTATTGTGCTATATATGTGGAGCCCTGGCAAGGTCAACAAATGAGAGTTTTCTCATAAGGCTGTCTCTCATATCCTAATTTTCAGCCCTGATCCCTCCGTCTGACTCACTCCAGCTTTCTCGCTCTGTGTCGCTATCACACACAGACACACACGCATGCACACACATCAAAGAGCTGCTCTGAGTAAAGATGGAACAGGCTCCTTTGATCTCTCCCTGCCGACTCTGATTAATGTGTGGATTTACAGTGCAGACCTACAGGGACCTGGCAGCCTTGACACCCCTCTGCTGCATGGAATCTAGTTTTCTTTGCAAATAATTATAGCCGTTTATTTTATTCATTGCCCCAGTCATGATACTTTCAGTAAAGGCACCCAGGAAACAAGCCAAGCGCTCAAATTCACTCTGTCTTAGGCACCCATTTCCAAGTTTACAGAATCCTTCTGAAGTGACAACTTTCTCTTTACCTGCACAATCAGAAATATTTTACAAAGTTACTGCTGTGCACAGAATTTCTACCAACAGTTTCTTCCTAAAACTATACATGAGCTGTGTTAGCACGAGATAGCTGTGATCATTGTGATATAATACAGCCAGCCTCGGCAGACATTTGCTATTGTGGTACACGTTGGTGTTTGGTGGGAGGATTGTGGATGACGGCGGAGCAAATGTTGAAAAAATTCAGCACAGAGTATCAAAGGAAGTGTTTGCACAGCACACATTGTACTTTGTGCTTTGTGCATTGCCCATTGCACCCACGTTTCATCACAACTCGAGCCAAAATAAGTAAACAACACTCGAGTTTTTCCTTTACTGTTTTCCCCCAAATTCCCATCTTCACATCTCCTCTCTCACCGTTTCTCTTGCTCTCTCCATTTTGTCTTCCCTCACTGCAGAGCAAAGGAGATTTTTCACAGAGTGGAGGGATGGTAGAGATAGGCGGGGTCCCATGAATAATTGTTGAAGATATTTTTACTCTGACCCACTTTGCAGTCACTTACGTCCTGCTTAAAGGTGCTGCAGACTTGCTGTGTATCAATCCAACATATACTGCCTAAATATTACATTGTTGGTGCCACAGAAAGCACAAGTGGGTTTTTATAGTCTCACCTGCCAAGTACTTGAACACAGTTTCTAAACAACAAAAATGATAATAATGAAAATTTGAAAAGAATTTAAAAAAAAATCACAAAAAAAAACTGTCACTCGACAGCTTCATCAAAAGAAGGTTCTGTGTCAGCAAAAATGTTTTCTGAAAAGCAAAGTGTGGCCTTTAATCCTTTTAACGGTCTTGGCCTCAAACAACAAACTGTTTAAAGTACAGTTCTTTAGATGTAAAATAGAATTACCAAGTCATCAGAGTGAACTGAAAAGAGTATTTAGTACTAATAAGAAGTGTTGTATTGTCTAGATTATGGAACTGTGTCTAGATTAAGGAACTGAGCATCGTGTTCATGATACAAATACAAAATGTGTTTATGTATTTACTTATTTATGACTGAAATGATAGACAAAACAATTAAAGTAAAGGACAAACTGTCTAGTGACCAGAACTGGATTCTGCAGGCACCAGATCTGTGGTCTTATAGGCAAGGCAAGGCAAGTTTATTTATATAGCACAATTCAGCACAAGGTAATTCAAAGTGCTTTACATTGACATTAAAAGCGGCAAGACATAATTAGACAGTAAATAATAAATAAGATTGAATAAAATTATGAATAAGATGATAAGAAAAGAAGTAAAATAATAAAAAGCACAAGCTGTTAAAAATATGGGCACTAGAATACAGCAGGTAAGTATTTATTTTTAAGAGTACGCTTCAGTAAACAGTAATGTTTTTAGGCCTGATTTAAAGGAGCTGACAGTTGGAGCAGACCTCAGGTCTACAGGAAGTTTGTTCCACCGGTGAGGAGCAGAATAACTGAACGCTGCCTCACCTTGCTTGGTTCTGGTTCTTGGGACACACAACAAACCAGATCCAGATGAACCTCAGGGGTCTGGGAGCTTCATAGGAACTAACAGATCCAGCATGTATTTTGGTCCAAGACCATTCAGTGCTTTGTAGACCAGCAGTAAGATTTTAAACTCTATCCTTTGACTCACTGGAAGCCAGTGTAGTGATTTCATGACCGGTGTGATTTGGTCCAGTTTCCTGGTGTTTGTAAGGACTCTGGCGGCAGTGTTCTGGATCAGCTGCAGCTGACGATTGATTTCTTGTTCAGGCCTGTAAAGATGCCATTGCAATAATCCAACCTACTAAAAATGAATGCATGAATAAGTTTTTCCATGTCTTGTTTAGACAGAATCCCCTTAATTATAGCAATGATTTTTAGGTGGTACAACCAAAACTGCCATGTGGGTCTTCCCAAAACACTGGCATTTGGGCTCCAGTTTGGCAGAGGATACTGAGGTCTTAAACGGTAGCAGCTGACATGAAATCGGTTGAGTTTTGTGAAGGTGAATGATCTCGACAGCAAATGCACAGCTTCCATAAACGCTGAAGTTTACAACCAGACTCAGTGACCACCTCCACTGCATATAGGATGGTAAACCTTATCACACAGTGTCATGGTCAAAACACTTGGTTAAACATCCTCCTACTTTTAGATCGAGTGAGCAAATGCCTTTTCAGTGTTAAAAGAATGCATGTGCATGGCTATTTCCAGAAACTTGTTTAATATACAGATACTGGCTTCAAAACAGAATCTGTGCTATATAAATTGTTAATTGCTGGAGTTTGTTTGACTTTAAAACATTTGTTTGTGCCATTCAATATTAATATAAAGTCTGCATACTGATTCATGTATCTTTATTGTTTTCCTTTTCTTCTTCTTTTCACTTTTGTTGAGTGAAACATAAACAACATGGCACACATTTAAAATTTACATGAAAAGGCATAACAAGAAAAAAAAAATTGATTTCACATGTTATACATTCATCTTCATGCATACTGTTACATGCTGGGCTCTACAAAGCATTTACTGAGTGATGTTCATCCGTCTCTCCACACACACACTTTCATAGAGCATTTTGCGATCTGTACATACAGCATTTTCTCTTTTATACCAGCACATAGCAGGTATTATTTGCTGGTATCTACACACCTAGACCAAGTATAGATAGTGTCTTATAGTGATTCACAAATCGATCCATAACTCCTCTCCCTTGCCCTCTGTGTCTGTGGTTACACTAGAAGCACCAGCAGGTGTCTGCCTGCTGATTATAATCTGCATTTCTTAAAAGCATAGTAGTCTACTCTAATGCAGCTGTCTGACAGAATCAAAACAAAAAATTGAATTTGCTCACTTTAATGTGATTTTTAAAGTGGCTGAACAAAATGATTTAATCGCACTGTTAACCACACTTAAGTCAATGCTGCAACTCACTTTATGACGTTATCTCCTGTTGGTGTCAGTGCATATTATTTGCCTGCAAAATGCCAAACATGTAGCTGAAACCCTTGTTGAGGTTCTGTCAGCTTTTGTTCACGCTCATTTTGAGAACTAGGTTAAACGGGTCTCTCAAGTGACTCTTTAAGGATTTTTCACCACATGTTCTGTTTCCTGCCTGCCAAGTATAGTACATTATCTCATGTCAACTTTGACTTCCACAAGGTGAGTCTAATCTTTTTTTTGCAGTTTTAAACCAACATGTTTACAATAAAGGTATAAATTAAACATTTTGTTGTCTTCATGAATGGTAATTAGGCACAGCGGCAGCACAGTGGGTTGGTGGTTACCGTCACCAAACACCTAGAACAGGGGTCGGCAACCCGCGGCTCTAGAGCCGCATTTGGCTCTTTAGTGCTGCCCTAGTGGCTCCTGGAGCTTTTTCAAAAATGTTTGACCTTTTTTTTCCTTTTTTTCTTCTTTTTTCCTTTTTTCTTCCTTTTTCCTTTCCTTTTTGATCTCGACATTTAGAAATTTTGACTTTTTTCTCGACATTTCGACTTTTTTCTCGACATTTCGACATTTCTCTCAACATTTCGACATTTCTCTCAACATTTCCACTTTTTTCTCGACATTTCCACTTTTTTCTTGACATTTCCACTTTTTTCTTGACATTTTGACTATTTCCTCAACATTTCCACTTTTTTTCTAAACATTTCCACTTTTTTCTCGACATTTTGACTTTTTTCTCAACATTTCTCCTTTCGCCATTTGCCTTCATTCTAAGGCTTATACAAGACTTTTCATTCTTTGCGGCTCCAGACATATTTGTTTTTTTGTGTTTTTGCTCCAATATGGCTCTTTCAACATGTTGGGTTGCAGACCCCTGACCTAGAAGGTTTCTGATTCCAATCCTGGCTGGGGTCTTTCTGTACGGAGTTTACATATTCTCCTCACTCTCGCATGGGTTTTTTACGGGTGCTCCAGTTTCCTCCCACAGTTCAACAAACACATACTCCACCTTATCTACTGTAAGTTGAGATTCACATTTGATAGTCTCTTTTGTATGTGTGGAAAGCTTCACAAAAATAATTTGCCCATAGAAGTGATAGTGTGTTGTTGGTGGACTGGTGACTTGTGCTAGGCATGCCCTGCCCTTGACCTGAAGAGAGCTGCAGTCGTCTCAGCGGATCCCGGTGGCCCGTGGGTAGGGGTAGCCTACCTATTATGATGTTTCTCAGCAAATTATATTTCAATTTTGAAGTTCATGGTGAAAGAGAAGGAATATAATGTGACAAGTATGCAGTATAAAATGAAAATGGCCACACTTATGGATAAGCTTCCTGCAATAGGTTTTGTGGGTCCAGGTGGGTTGAGAGGTTTAGGTTGATTTTCATTGCAATTAAGGAGGGAGTATATTAAGTAAGTTTAAAAAAAAACAAAAAGACAAACAAACGTACCCTCACATCACTAACATCTTTGAAAACTGAAAAGGTTGTTCTTTATTCCCTTGAGGTTGTAATTTATACTAATACTGACGCAGATTGAAGAGCTGTTGAACTGATAATTTTTTTAATTGATTTGCAAAGTTTTAGAACATCTCTAACACAAAGACCGATACCTTAAAGTCCATTTTGATTCAAAACCAAGATAATTTCAACTTGAGAAAAAGAAAAAAACTGCCTTGCATAGAGAATATGAGCAAAACAGAGGACTCTGTGTCAGCATCCCTGATTGTGAGGCCTCTGACAACACATCCATATAGGCAAATGTTTCATTTTGCTGTCAACATCAACAGTGACCTTATACGTCATTGTTCCTGCTGGAGGTCAGTGTCGAAATTTCTGCAAACCTGCTTTCAAAACGTTGTCACAGAGACAAATACATGTGAGGAGATAGAAAATAGCAGTCTTCATAGTGTAATGCAGAGAGAGATGACAAACTAAAATAACTGTTTGCTAAATTGAATGTCAGCTATTGTTAGCTGGCATGTCAAAGTCACATATGTTAATTGATTATAAACTAAAAACAGATGTGGGTGAACATGGCTGTCTGCGATGGACTGGAAACTAATCTGTGGTGTTTCTGAACCAGTATCAGGTGTGATCCAGCCCCTGTGGCACTCGAAAGGAAGAAGATGACTTAGACACGGATGACTGAGTGTATGTTAGATTTTAGCTGTCATAGAATAGATCGAATAAATAGTTCTTAAGAAAATAAAGTTATTTTAGCATCATTATTTTTCTTCTTCTGCGCAGTTGCCTGTTTTCAGTGTTAATGTTGATAACACTTCCAGTGTTTTGTGGTTGTGTTGTATGTTCAAGATCCTTAAAACTGAAACAATATTTAGAGCATTTTTTTTTTTTTTTTTTTACAATTTGAGGGATATCACTCTATATGCCACTTATATTTGTGGGCTCGGCATTTAATGAAAAATGACTTGGTTTAGCTGTGGTCAGGTAGTTAGTCACCTTAGTCAGGGAGATCCAGCGAATCTCCAAGACCTGGTGATAACAGTGGGCTTGATTTACTTTATGTCTGCTCCCATGGCATAGATCTTCCGTGTTGAAGATAATTTGTCATTATATAAAATGAAAAAAAAAAAAAAAAAGATTGTAAAATGTTGAAAATGTAAAACCAGTAGCGGCTAAAGAGAAGTGGGAGTGTGGTAATTTTCCTCAGCTAATTTATAGCTAGAAAGCCAAACACATTAAAAGATAAATTATTAAAAAAAAAATTCTAAATGCTAAAAACTAATGTAAATCTAGAATATTCTCAATTTGGCTAGATAGTAGGGGTGTAACGGTATTTTTTATTCGCGTTGTATTGTATTGTATTTGGGTGTCATGTTCAGTGCACACAGTCACACGAGGAATACGTCTGAGTGAGTATTTTTTTTAAAAGTCCTCACGTCAATCCAGGTGGCAGTGACGAGCCTGAAAGCTGCCAGCAATTTATCCCTGCTGTTCATAAGCAGCCCCGTGACATGAAAACAGACAGGGTCAGCAAAATCACAGAAGCAATTGCCAGTATGGAAATATTGTGTGTGTGTATATAATATCCACACACAAAAACACACACATACAGTCTGTTCAAAATAAAGTAAAAGAAGCTAGTCTTACATATGGCTTACTTTTTGTTGTTTTTTTTCCCGTTGTACCGTGTCCGTACCGAACCATGACCCCCATACCGAGGTACGTAACGAACCATGACTTGCGTGTACCGTTACACCCCCACTAGATATACAAGCCCCGCCGAAGTTGACCACAAGTCTGCAGCAATACCTGCACAGTTGCTAATATTACCCCTTATAGGCTACTTGAGGATTAATTAATGGTGTCTTTCCTAGATAAAGCAGTGACTACTTTCTCTTTTTAAAAAAAGTTTTGGGCAAACATTACGTGGTGTTTGCAAAGAAAGAAAGCAAGAGGGTTCCTGGTTCAAATTCCAGCAGGAATGCGTGTGTGGTTTTTCTATAGGCGCTCAAGCTTTCTCCAATAGCCAAAAACATGTTTGCCAAGTTAAGTGGTGATTCTAAATTACCCAGAGGACCAACGGTGCGTCCGAAATGCCATACTAAACAGTATATACTAAAAAGTATACTAAAGTTCGGCACACCTTTGAGTAAATATCAGTAGTATGCATTAATTCGGACGTACTATTAAGAGCGCACACGTCACTTCCTGCCGTTGGGAGGAAGTGACGTGTCACAGCAGCAGCTCAGCGCACCGCTCCGCTACTTCCCGTTTATTCTGGCCGAAACAAGATGACATTATATAATATTATTATATACGAATATTATAATATTAATAGTATATAATAATATTATTATACTTAATATTATACTTACGACATATACGTATCACTTGGCAACCAAACACCGCTGCATTGCATTGTGGGAAGTTTCTGGTGAGCTAGTGTCCATCAATCCACACTAATACATTTCTCCAGAATGAGTATGGATAGAGCATAATATTGAGTACGTTCTAATGTTTCGAACGCACTAAAAAATCTTGCATACTCATTTTGCATACTCATTAGGGTGGAAGTATGCAATTTTGGACGCAGCCCAAGTGTGAGTTTGTGAGCGGTTGCTATGTGGCCCTGGACTGGTGACTTGTCCAGAGTTTACACCTGCCTTTGAAGAGAACTACATTTTCTAAATTTAGCGTATGTATACTGTATATACAGAGGGCTGATTTTAGGGGAGCAATCTATTTTAATGTTGTTGAATCAAAATATATACAGTGCTTCTGTATGTAAAGGGAGTCATAATCTTCTACTCTTAAATCCTTTGCAATTAATCTATATTCTTTTTCATTTTTTTGCTGCCCATGGTGGCCTGGCAATGGTCTAGAGCAGTGTTTCCCAACCCTGGTCCTCAAGGCCCACTGTCCTGCATGTTTTAGATGTTACCCTGCTTCAGCACACCGTGATACAAGTGGCTGTGTCATCAACAGAATTGTGCAGACCTTGATGACAAGCTAATTAGGACCATTAATTAGAATCAAGAGTGATGATGAAGGGAAACATCTAAACATGCAGGACAGTGGGCCTTGAGGACCAGGGTTGGGAAACACTGGTCTAGAGTGTAACCCTCTGGCAGACCGCCGTGACATTACATGGGAATGAAAGATGGATTGATGTTTGTAGGCTAGACTCAGTGTCAAAATTGAAATAATCCTATGAAAGAGAAGGAGGAAAAAATTAAGGTTTAACCTTTTACAGGATTTTCTTTATATCCTCATTTCATTGCATGATATAGCCTCATTTATTTTCTGGAAATATTTAGAAATGTCCACGTTGTCATGGATCCCATGACGACTGCGATCCACGACAAATTAAGAGACAGAAACCATGGCTTGAATGTTATGATTCATGGCACATCTCTGGGTGAAAAGTCTGCAAACATGATACATTCTTTTTAACACCAGTGGTTTGTTAATTATAAAATGCTGAGTTGAGCTCAGCATTGAAGTCAAAATTCTTTTTGTGAAGCTTTCAACACATACAAAAGAGACTATCAAATGTGAACTCTTCTCACAACTGGCTGAAAAAAAGCATTTTGTTGCCAATCAGATTTCAAGTCTACGAATGCTGAAAGTTGCAGAGCAGTCTTATGATCACAGGAGAAGCAGTCATTTTCTTCCCATAGCTTCCTCCCACTGCATCTTTATCTTATTCTCTTTCTTCTTCCTCAATGTCATTCTTCATCTCTGTAATGATTTTATGACAGTTGTTTGCTCAGAGGTTTTTGAATATAGATAACAATGCACAAAAATATTAAAAAAAGGGAGAACATGCTATGAATGCAAAACTGCCCTGAGTTTTACTTTTTGTAAATTTAGAGATCTGACAGGTCCACAACAATTTCCACCTCAGTGCTTATCTTGTCTTGCTTATGTTTCTCTTTTTCCAACTCTGCTGTATTTTTTCCCTTTGTCTCTGAGTGTGTCTGAGAGATTCTTTCTCTGACTTAATCTCACATGTATGCCCCCCCTCCACTGCCACGCTCCCCCCATATTTCACAATGTGAAAAGTCACTCTGAGTTTTCCTTCTAGGGTTTTTGTGGACAGGAAGTCCATATTTAATGAAGTGACTCTCTTGTTAAAATGCTTTTAAGTGCTCCTGTGCAGGGCTTCAGGCTGGAGAGGAGGGAAGGAGGTGGGGGCTGAGGCTTTTATTTATTCATTGGGCGGTTCAGTGCCTCGATCTGCTTCGGTTCTGCGAAGAAGGGAGAGGATAAGAGGAATGAATCCCCCTACCCAGAATACCACACACACACACACACACACACACACACACACACACACACACACACACACACACACACACACACACACACACACACACACACTCACCCTTCCTCCCTCACTGGCCATGTTCCCTCCCTCGGGGGACACCCCTGTGTCAGTCCATATTAACATCCATCAGAGCATGGTGCACTGGAGAGGGGATGAGCCTCTGTCCCACTGAGTCGCACAAACATGCATGAATGCATGTAAGCTCACGCAAACTCATGCACAACCTCATACATAATGTGCACAGCAAGTGCATGCACAGGCACATGTACAGAGTGACAGAAATAGCCAGAGTCACCCTATCCATCTATTTACTTTGGCCACTTCAATTTGGGGCGGGGTGGGGGTTGTATACTACACCCCAAATAAGACTTGTTATTTGAGTTACATAAATACAGTTTCTCTTACTTGAGCAGCAGACGCATTTGAACAAGTTTGAACGAGCATTTGAAGACTGTTGGGGAAACAGACGAAGGGGATAGAAGTCAGAAGAGAAGAAAAAGTTTCTTTGAGTGAAGATTGAGACAGCCTGAAACTTCACACAAAAAGAAGAGGAATCAGCGCAGTGCACTGTCTGCTCCCTCGTTATCTCTTTTGCTTGCAGAAGGGGAGGGGAGCTTAGACTCAGGCTAGATGAGAGAGGCATATCATTAACCGAGAGTGTTTCTACAACAAAGTGCAAGCTCCATCAAATCACACTCATTTCCACACATACTAGTGTCATTATTATACGCTGAACCACCATGTGAAAAAAAGAAAAAAAAGACAAGCTCTTTTTTTGTCAGCAGCCCTTATAGAAATTACTTTTTTATTTTTCTCTCACACGTTTGATCATTTATGAGAATCTAAAACTCAGAACTAAAACTGGATGTTTGTTAAGGCTTGATTAATGTGTGTGTCAGAGTGCGTTCGTGGGTGTGGCTGTAGTGTGTGTGTGTATTGTTGGAGGGCTTCACTGTAGTCATGCAAAGGGATGCAGATGGTTTCTAATTCACTACACTGACCTAGATTCTCATCTCAGAGCTTTCCTTTCTTCTCTCTCCACTTGGAATACAACATCAAACTGAAATGTTAAAATGCAAATTCATTTTCCCTGCTAGCTCAGTTCACACAAACTTATAATTGGATTCTGCCTATTATTATAAAGGCTTTCATCATCCTCATCATTGGATCTCATATTAGTCTTGCCATGATACATATGGACTGGCCCCATTTCATGATAAGCCAAAGAAAGAAACGCTGAAAGAGACAGAGAGGACATTTGCCTGATCAGCATCAGATTGAAAGTCCATACCGAAGCAGCACGGTTAACACAAAAAGTGAGGAATTATTCTACAACTTAATAGATATCTGCCCTTCCACACTTCATCCCATTGCGTTAAAAAAAGAGTTTCTAAACCATACAAGGAGGAAAAAGAAACAGAGTGAGGATAATTGGCGTGCAATGGTTGGTAAAGAGACAGACGGCCTGAGAGAGAGCACCAGATGCTGTGTGGGCGGGTTATTTAATTGATAATATCACACCTCTCTGTCCCTCTTTCTCTCTCTCTAATTCTCACTGTTTCCTTACTCTAACACACACTTACACATTCGCAAACACACAGAAAGATACATTAACACTCATGTGCTCCGTGTTTGCCCTGTCACCTTCTTATCCTTGCATGACACACCACCCACATTTCTCCCAGTTTCATCCTGTCCACCTTGGGCTCCCCAGAGATTTGGGATTTTTGCAGTTTGTATGAACATCCCAAACAAAACTGAATGACAGCTTCCAAAAGAGAAACAACTTAAAGATGAGCAGGTGTCCTATTCCAGGTTAGCTAGTTGTACTAAAAGCTTTTTTATATATTGAAGTAGTGAAAAACATACAAAGGATAGAAAAAACAATGACAATGTTTTTTTGGGGTTTGTGATCATTTTGAAAGTCATTTTTGAGAGTGGCTTCTGTTTATGTCTTGTTTGTCTACGTATTGCTAGAAACATGCCTTCTGCTAAACTAGAAAAGCCCCAGAAAATGAGTCTCATTAATTAGCTTCTCATTTGTAAATGCAAATGAGCTTAATTAAAAAATAGACTCTCCTTTTGCAGGCTTCAAAGGGAGATGGTGAGGCCTAATCAGGAGGTTTGTTCAGCTGTGGCACTAATGAGACATATTTGGTCTAACGAGGGAGCGATGCCCTAATTTGTTTATGGTAATGACATGAATCAGTGCTTGTCCTTTTGGTGAATCTGGGAAAGGATCAGTCACACACGCCTGTGTGTGATGCACCTTCCGGGTTTTGTTCAGGGTTGGCAAGGTGGTGTCATGACCTTGCTGAATTGTTTCAGTAGGTTAATTGGCTTAATTGCCCTAATTGAGATCACTGTGACTATAACTCAGTGTCATTGAATGTTTACAAGCAGTTTTCCAAATAAATATTGCGTAATGAAAATTAGGTTACAAGGATAACCCAGTTGATACTATAAATATATATCCCTCCATCTCCTTATTTGGCGCTGGGTCGTGAGGGCAGGACCCTGAGCAGGGAAGCCCACACTTCCCTCTCCCCAGCCTCTTTATGCAGCTTATCTGGGGAATCCCAGGGCACTCCCTGGTCAGCTGAGAAAAGTAGCCCCTCCACCGTGTTCTGGGTCTTACCTGTGGTCTCCATCCAGCGGGACAAGTCAGGAAAACATCACCAGGGATGTGTGCAGGGGGCATCCTAATCAGCTGCTTGAGCCACCTCATCTGGCAAGGCAAGGCAAGTTTATTTGTATAGCACATTTCATTAACAGGACAATTCAGTCCTTTACATAAAACATCTTTTTAAAATGCATTATAAAGTAAAAGAGTTTAAAAGTATAATTAAAGATTGATAGATAGACAGACAGACATAATTTAAAGAAAACGAAACAAATGACATGCAAGAAAGAAAGGTTACAACATTGTGACAGATTACTGAAATGCAGCAGTAAAAAAGGTTTTTCAACCTTGACTTGACAACATTGTTTCAGCAGTGCTGATGCATTCTGGGAGTTTTTTTCCACAGGTGAGGAGCATAATTAAATTTTCAGTTCAAGTCAATTTTATTTATATAGCGTAAATTACAGTACAAGTTGTTTCTGGGCACTTTCCATTGCCCCAGAACAAGACCCCCAAGCAAACAATGGCAGGTAAAAACTCCAGTTGTGGGAGAAGAAGAAGAACTCCCCTTTAAGAGGGAAGAAACCTTGAACAGGACCTGGCTCATAAGGGGGAACCTTCCTGTCAAGGGCCAGACTGGGCAGAGCAGGAAAAAGAAGATCCGAAAGAGAGGATGAAGAACTGACAGAGAAGGGGCACAGATATATTGTCAACAGTACAAAAGACAAGATATATTAGTATTAATTATCTGTGAGAGGAAGAACTATAAGTTCATGTACACATGACTGATTTGGTTAGTCGGTGTACTGCAGAGACGACTACTTAAACATATCTAGACAGCAGACACTGAGGTGGTCAGAGGGTGGGACTATAGGTCAGGGTGTGGGGATATACCGAACAGAAACATCTGTACAGACAGATGAAAGTAAACACAGGGATGGTCAGAGGGGGGGACTGCAGGACAGCATGCAGCTCTGGAAGCTCAGCCTGCAAACATGCACAGAATAGAAAAGGAGGGGGCAGACCAGCACAACAAACTACAAGAACAATGGAGCACAATTATTGCTTATATATATTCAAGTAGCCTCATAGCTGTATCAACATCTGCATCTGACTGTTAAATTAAACAAAGTACAAAAATACAAAAATATTTGTCACTTAACATTGAAGTATACATGTGTAACTTGAATTACACATTTTTTTCTCTTATTAGGTTAAAGGACTGCAATAAAAAATAAAATAGAGAAAAAAAATAGCATTTGAAAAAATAAAATAAAATCTACCAGCAGTTTGAATTTCCCTTTTTCTTTGTTAACTGTCTCAACACATTTTTATAATAAATGAATATAAACTCATCTTAACAATCAACCGGTTTTACAGTTTCTCTTTCTTCCCCTCTTATAATCTTATGCCCCCACTTTCTGTCGTTCAGTCAGAGAACTGAGCTCTAACTTCTCCTGTCAGGAGTTTAAATCTGGGCTGGATGGTGTCAGGTCCGATCTCATGCACATGTGGAGGTGCTCATTGGTGAGCCTGGAACGATATTTAGTTTTAATTATGTACTTTGTGGAGAAAGCTGCCTCACAGCTGTATGTGGACCCAAACATGGGCAGGATGTTTTAAGATGGTCAGCTTATTTTCTGTGTCACATTAGCATTTTTAATGAGCGCCACAGTCTCTGTACGTATGAGACACACTGGTTTTGTGTCCCAGTGGGAAAACTGAACAAGGATGAATCTGTCCATTCCGGGTTGAAAGCTTTATTTTCACTGTCCACTTATCTCTTTTTAAGACTGAATTATGGTTCCGCGTTAAATCGATGCAGAGCCTACGCCGTAGGGTGCGCCTCGCCGCGTACCCTACGCCGTAGGCTCTGCATTGATGTAACGCGGAACCTTAAATCAGCCTTTAGAGATCGCCATTACTTGTCTCCCTGTCTCGCACTCACTCGTCTCTCCGTCTTTCTTCTTGTCTCCGGCTCACTCCTCTCTCCGTGTCATCTGCCTCTATATCGCTAACTACCTACTAACTACCCTACCACCTGTTACGCGCCTCTCATCTCTGTATAGAGTCAAGCTAATTACACTGATTTGATTGGCTGAGCAGCGTCATGTGGGATGGCTTAACTCATATGCAATTGGTCTGTAAGGTCTGCTAAACAAATGCCGTAAAGAATAGTAAAGCTGTGCTGGTTAAAATACAAGTGCCCCGTCAAAATGTAGAATCCCTCGGTAATTTATTGATTACAGGTTTGGGTCCACTAACGCCTGTCAGTGACCTCTGATCTAATCCCTCCCTAAAGTGTTCGGGACCAAAAACAATAACCTCCGTTAACCCCTTTCCACCAAACCAGTTCCAGGGCTAGTGATATTGAGGCTCTGTGCTGATTGGCTGCGTCCGCGGCGTGATCATTTATCCCGACACGTCCGTCGTTACTACTGAAGGATTGTAGGTGTAGATGTGTGGGCTGGAATGTTCGGGCTCACAAAAGCATCGGAAAGTGACTCTGTTGCTCAGCAGCCAGAGAGCTGCGGGCTCGTGCTCGTCGCAGCTGATCAGGCTTGGATGAAACCTGACACGTGCAGTCCTGACAACTTATTAATGTAAATAATTTAAAGTAAAATCAAAATAAGTTTTGTTCCTGCTCTATTTTTAAATATGCACACTTGTATGCTTGTGTGTGTGTTGACGGCGCCTTTTTGTTTTAAATACAAAAATGACACAAAACTGAGGGTGCTCCTTTCCACACGGCGCCCGTATGGTCGTCAAAATACGGTAATTAGCTTGACTATATACAGAGATGAGAAGCGTAACAGGTGGAAAGGAAAGTTCAACCTGGAATGGACAGATTCATCCTGGTTCAGTCTTCCCACTGGGACAAAACCACTGGGTCTCAGACGTTCAGAGACAGTGGAGTTCAAAGTGCGAAAGTGAAACGCCACTGAAACAAAACACAAAGTTTTTCATCAAACATATTCACTCAAGTCTGAACTGAAGTCACAGAAAATAAACTGACCATCTTAAAACATCCTGCCAGTGTTTGGGTCCAGATACAGCTGTGAGGCAGCTTTCTCCACAATGATCAGAATTAAAACTAAATATCGTTCCAGGGTCATCAATGAGCACCTCCACATGCATATGAGAACCTGACACCATCCAGCCCAGATTTAAAGTCCTGACAGGAAAAATTAGAGCTCAGTTCTCTCACTGAACGACAGAAAGTAAGTAAGATTATTAGAGGGGAAGAAAGAGAAACTGCAAAACTGTTCAATTGTTAAGATGTGTTTATATTAATTTATTATAAAAATGTGTTGAGACAATTAACAAAGAAAAGGTGAGATTCAAACTGCTGGTAGAGAAATAAAATAAGATAGCATTTGAAAAATAAAATAAAATCTATTTTATTTTTAAGAGAAAAAAATATGTGTAATTCAAGTTACACATGTTAAGTGGCAAATATGTACTTTTTTTAATATAACAGTCATATGCAGATGTTGATACATATATATGATACATATATATACATATATACAGTGTTAATATTTAATGGGCCCCGGGCCACTCTGTACTGAAAAAATTGGGCCCCAAGGTCATAAAGGTTAAGAACCCCTGATCTACAGTATCTACAGTATAGCAGAAGTGCGACTATAAGCAGCACTGAGGTCCAGTACAACTAGTATGGACACTAATTCATTATCTGAGGCCATAAGAAGGTAATTGGTGACTCTAACCAACGCTCTTTGGGCCCGATTTACTAAGATCCTAAATAAAGAGTACTAAATTGCGTGTGCACTGAAAAAGTTTGCGCGTGCTGTTGTTGCGTGGTTTGCGGGTGATCAAATAAGATTGCGTGCGCAATTGATAACAGGTGCAAACAGCAGTATTTAAATGAGGTGTTGCGTGTCTGCGCCATGGAGAGTCTGGATGAAATGCACAGTCACAACAAGTCACAAGTGCAAAATGAAATTTGACGAGTTGGAGTTAGAGATATTAGTGGAAGAGGCAAATAAACACATTCATGAACTACAGCAAAGAAATTTAAACATTACCAAAAGAAACGCAATATCGGAGAAAACCTGCGATAGAATAAAGGCAGTTGGTAACACAAAAAACGGAAAAACGTCTGGTTTTTCATATTTCAATTTTAGGCACAGATCAAAAATACGAAATAGAAAAACGGGCCACAGGACCGAATTTGATTTTAATATTGAATTGGTCGGGTTTGCGTGACCCGGCGGTGCTCGGCATGATCTGAGGAGAAAAAGACATCGGCTATATCAGACACAGAGCTGGAGAGCGCTTTGATTCATCTATTTATGAGTTAAGTTTTTATTTAGATGTCCACAGTATATTGCAAATATTATATATTATATAGCAAACACTGACAGTAAATGTGTGACAGACGGGACCATCATATGGCAAGAAGAGAAGAGAAGTGTTCAGAACAGCACAGAGCGCACACTAAAGGCTGATTTATGGTTCCGCATTACACTAACGCAGAACCGACGGCGTAGGCTACGCGGCGACGCACACCGCACCGCGACCCTACGCCGTCGGCTACGCCGTCGATTTAACGCGGAACCATAATTCAGGCGAAGCTGCAGTCTCTGCGCTGATACTGACACAGCGGGTCGGAGCGGATTTGGTCATGATGTTTAACCTGTGTTTTGTGATTAATAAGCACGGGTTTTAATTAAATGTAATTTACGAAGCATGATTTCACGTTCAATAACATAAGTAATCAATAAAATACAAAGTTTTGGCACAAAGGCTTGGCCTGCTTGTGGGCGAGTGGAGGGGGGCACATTAAAAGAAGGTGGCAAGATATAAGGCGAAGAACTAAAGAAAAAGTGGCCTTTAATAAAACTTGTGCAACCATTTTTAAAATAGCATGCAGCAGAATAAAGACTCTCTCTCTGCGTATTCTTTGATTTTGGATGTTGCCTCCTTGCCACAATAACAGCAGCAGCAGATTAGCACCTTCCTTTCGAACGTATTAAATACAGACGCAATCACAATACGCGCAACTACTTTCAGGCTTGGTAAATCTCATTGCGTGTGGTAAATTAACCTATTTGCATCTTCCCCTCCCAGTATTTAGCGATTTCTGGCAGGTACGCCCCATATTGATTATTCATCAGGGCAAAAGTACTAAATGGATTGCGTGCGCTATTCTGCGGATTTCAGAGACGCAGTCGTCTTTGCACGCTGTTAGTAGATCAGCTCGCACATTGGTTTGCGGGTGCTGTCAAGTTTGCACAGGTTTTTACGCACGCAAACCTTTAGTAAATCAGGCCCTCTGTGTGCTATGTTGCTAATTCTGATGAATTTACTGTTAAAGAAACTCATAAAGTCTTCACAACTGAAAGCTGCAGGACTACATGACTTTGTGAGCCTGACTACAGTGCTGAACAGAAAACATGGATTATATTTATTATCTTCTATCAATGATGAATAAAGCTGTTCTAGCTTTGCAAAGAGCTTTTTTTAAATATACTATTAGGTTTCCATGTATGATGAGAATCTACAGGCTTACAAGATTACCACTTTCTTTCCATTTTACACAGTTTTTATTTTCAGCATGAGGATATGCAAATTATACCATGGAGCTAAACTCCTATGGTTTGAGACTCACTTTCTTAAAGGAGCAACTGCATCTAAAAGCTGAGTACAGCAGATCTGTGTTACTGACAAGTACATCCATATCAATATGCAGGCATAGAATTTAGGTCATAGCTGTCAATTGTTTCACTATGTTCTACTGTAAAAAGATGAGAAGCGATGGCCTCCTTACATCTAGCAATAGCTTTATTGGATGAATATCTAATAAGTAATACCTTTTATTATGCTCTTTAACATCGACAATATTAAATTCAAATGTTATTAAATGGTGGGCAGATGGAGGGAGTTTACAGGCATGTTTACAGACAGATTATCAGGTTCCATACCAGGACGAGGACGAGATCGAGGGTATGATTAAAGGGGACCTATTATGATTTTAAATGATGTAATGTATTGACCATATGAGGGAGGGAAGGGGAGAGGGGTGTGTTGTTGTATTTATTTATATATATATTTTTTATTATTGTTATTATTTATTTATTTATGTATTTATTTATTTATTTATTTATTTTTGTTTAATTACTTTTTTCTTGTTGCCCTCAATAAGTTGCTTTAACATATATAAAGTGGTCTCCCCTCAGCCTGCCAACTCAGAGAAGGAGGAAAGCAACCAAATTCTGCAGTGTCTGTACAGCTGCCCGGATGAGCCATCCAGTGTGATGTGGCTTCTACGAGCCGTTCAGATTTTGCTCCTGTCATTACGTAACGACGGGAGCGATTTACATAGGTTGCCCCCCGATGCGTGAAACCACGCCCACAACTAACTCCGCCGGCCGGAGCCTCTGCCATTTTTTCGTAGCGGTGTATCGCGTCATTCAGGCAGCTAATCAGCACAGTGCCTCATTATCATAGCCTCCCCGCCCACTCAGAATTCCGCATAGATAATGAGGTTAGAGTCTTGGATGATAAAGACATAGCTCAGAGGCTGAATTTCTAATTTATTTAGCAAAAAAAAGCTAAATTAAGGCTATCAATGTCAACAACAATATGAATGTTAAAGTTACCCACTATGATGACTTTGTTTGTACTGATTAATAAACCAGATAGGAAAGGCGAAAACACAGACAGAAACTCTAGTTAAGCACCAACAGGGGGCCGGTACACTACCGTTAACAAAACTGGCTCCTCTGAATTATCCGGTTTCTGAGAAACAGAAACTATCACTCCCGGTATTGGTAATAACATTTTTACTACTAGAGACTTGGAGCTTAAGTATCATGTATTTAGTAGTCCGCCTTTAATTTTTCGGTCTTTAATTGACACTAAATACGTAACTGTTTTTATTTTGTTATTTTGATTAACACCTCTATCATGTTGTGCTTGGTGAACTCTTGGAGGGCAGGCAATGGACACCAATTTTTCCTTGCTTTTTTTGCGCCAATTTTATAATTAATTCCTACATTTTTATTGGCAGGCAGTAGTCCTCAAGAAGCAGCAGAGAACCATGTAAGACTGCAGCTCGGCATCCTGGCCCTTGCTTGTCAACGGGAGGGTCTAATATTATCAGCATAATTTCTAGATATAAGAGTTGCACCATCCCAAGTGAGATGGTAAATGGCTTACACTTATATAGCGCTTTCCAGCTGTACTCCTACAGCCTCGAAAGTGCTTTACACTGTAGACATTCACCCACACACGCACACATTCACACACCGGTTGTGCAGCTGCCATACAACAGCGCTGGCCTAACAACCAGGAACATCTGGGGATTCGATGGACCCTCCTCCCCAGTACCCCTTAACAGACCTTACCAGGGAGGTTTTTATTTAACTTTTATTTTACCTTTATTTTACCAGGAAAATCCCTTGAGATTGAATCTCTTTTGCGAGGGAGACCTGGCCAAGAGGCTTAACTGGTGCAACAACAATAAAATCAATTTAACAACAACAACAACACAGTGCAAACAACATTACAATACCTTACATTAAAAATAGCAGGTGCACATTTCTGTTAGTTTCTGTTTAAGGTTGAGGAGTATGATCTCTCTGTAGTTGAAGCATACAGTACCATCACCCCAAACTGCTAATCCAGAAGCATATCCTCAATGTAAATGGCGATGTTGTACAGGCATGTCAACCAAGACAGCCTCAGAAGATCCAGAGATTTAAGGAGCTCTGGGCGGATCTCATTCATCCCAGTTGCCTTGCACCAAAGGAGCTTCTCAATCGTGTTTGGGACCTCAGCCCCAAAGATAGAAGTGCCCACCTTGGAGTCTCCGGGGTCTGCTACCCTCTTGCGGCCCCAAGCTGGACATACGCCCACCCAAATATGCCTCTCACAGTGGGCAACTCTAGATGGGAACAGAGTCCAACCCCTTTCAAGAAGATTGGTTTTGGAGCCTGAGCCATACATCAATGTGAGCCCAACTATATCTAGTCGGAACTTCTCAACTTAAGCACCAGCTCAGGCTTCTTCCCCACCAGAGAGGTGATGTTCCACACCCCTAGAGCCACTTTCAGTAGCCAAATGTCAGACTGGCCCCACCTTTGGCTACTCAAAGGTGGGGAGAGGCCAGAGGTAGGTTACATCTTTAGTAGGGTGCCGGAGGGGGCATGGGAGTTTGCCTAACCAGTTCACATTGCACCTTATCCCTATATTCCTTCCCATGGATGAACAGTCCTTGGGTAGGGGGGCAGACGCTCCCTTTTCGAGCTGTACCCAAAATGTGACATAGATGCAAGGCTGGCCAACATGCCCTCCCCAGTTAGCCCTGCCTCCAAGACTGGCCCAATAGCAGAGCCCTGGAGGCCCCAGTCTGGGAAAGGGTATACAGGGATGTTTTTTCTAATCATAAGGGTTTTTGAGCCATGCTTTGTCTAGTTCCCCACCTAGGACTTGCTTGCCTTTGGTGACCCATACGAGGGGCACAAAGTCCCAGACAACTGACCACAATAATTGTGGCAAGGTGCGTGCCACGGGGGCCCGACCGAAGGACGGAGAGGACACAGAGTTTCGTTCAGACCCTTTTATTTCTCACCCAAGACACACGTGCAGAACCTTCTCCCAGCAGCAGCAGCCGCCTCCTGAATCTCTCAGTCCTCTTTATCAAGGCTGGCAGGTTGGAGAGGCTGATGGGACACACCTGTGTGATTGCTGAGTGGTTGCAGCCACTCCAACCTGCCACACACCCCCAACGCCAACCTCGAGCCGGGGTCTGTCCGGCCGAGCATACTCCCCCCCCCCCCCGCCCCCTCGGAGCGGGAGAGGAAGCCCAGAACCCCCCCGGGCCTTCCTGGTCGGGGGGTCGTCCTCGGCCTGACCTGCGGTCCCGTCGTGGGGGTCGTCCTCGGCGTCGGCCTGACCTGCGGTCCCGTCGTGGGGGTCGTCCCCGGCGTCGGCTCTCCCGCCGTGGAAAATGCGCTCGGGGCCGGGCCCATGGTGGCCTCGGGCCACACGGCGCGCGCACGACCGCCTCCTTCCCCTCCGCGACGCAGCCCTGCGCGGGCTGCTGGTCCGGACCCGTCTCCGCCGTCGCTTGCGGCTGCGCCTCCGCAGCCGCCTTCCCAGCCAACGCCGCCTCCGCCTCCATCTCCGCCTCCGCCCCCGGAGCCGTCGCCTGGCGGCCCGCAGCTTCTGCCTCACGGCCTCCCAGCTGCGGCGCCACCAGCGCTGCCGCGGCAAACCTCAGACGGGGTGCAGGGATGGGCCGCTCCGCGGGTCCCGCCGCCTCGGGAGCCGTCGCTTGGCGGCCCGCAGCTTCTGCCTCCCGGCCTCTCAGCTGCGGCGCCGCCAGCTCCTCCCGCGTTGCTGCGGCGGCCCTCAGACGGGGTGCAGGGATGGGTCGCCCCGCGGCCGCCAGGGCTTCTATCGCGGCCAGCTGCCGCTCGCCCTGGTCCCGGAAGGCGGCCGCCATGCCCGCCATGGCCCGGGCGAGCGCGTCCAGGGCCCGCTCCATGTCCCCCCCTCGTCCGTCCTTCGAAGCCCCACGTTGGGTGCCAGTGTGGCAAGGTGCGTGCCACGGGGGCCCGACCGAAGGACGGAGAGGACACAGAGTTTCGTTCAGACCCTTTTATTTCTCACCCAAGACACACGTGCAGAACCTTCTCCCAGCAGCAGCAGCCGCCTCCTGAATCTCTCAGTCCTCTTTATCAAGGCTGGCAGGTTGGAGAGGCTGATGGGACACACCTGTGTGATTGCTGAGTGGTTGCAGCCACTCCAACCTGCCACAATAATTAATTACAATAAAAGTAAAGTGATCCATGTAAGTAAAAGCAAAGTAATCCATGTCAGTGATGTCTTGGACCCATTGAAGTGAATTTGAGTCCCTTTACCAAGAAAAGATATAGCCATCTGCTGGTACTTCCCTTGTTGCACACATTCTTTGCACTTTGACGTGAAATTTTCCAACACAGCAGATTCCCACTGTAGTGTAAGGTATGGATGTGTTTATTCTTCCCTTGTAACCACTGTGAAACAACTGGTCGATTTCATTTCTTTGTTTTATTGGTTTGTTCTGTGACAGACTGCATTCAAAGGCTACACAGAACTGGGATCTATAGTGAGGGCAATCAAAGCACAGTTAATGCCACTACAACTTGGATTTTCTTGTGGAAATGTGGGTAAATGTTCCTTTCAAAACAGCTTACAAAGTAAACAAAACAGTGCATATTTATTGTACAAAAATGACGATACACTTTTATGTTTTAACATCCCACTTTAAGGTCCATCAAATGCAGAATTACTTTGCAGCAAAATGAAACAATAGTAAACTTTGAAAGGATGAAGTTCTTGCTGTCACGCACAGTGAAGAGACATGCAGAGTACTATTGAAACTTAATTTGACATATGATCTTTTCAGTTTACTTCCTACAGTAGAACATAGTTTACTTTATTTCACTGTAAAGTAGACATAAACCAAATCAATAGAAAAACTTGCTTATTTGTTTTGGATTGTGCTGCAGCTGTTCCAAATACTGATCACTGAAAATTATTATTAAGTAAGACATTATCAAGTATTTATTTCATGTTTGCTGTTAAACAACTCTCATTTAGAAATGTGTAAGCATACTTGTACACATCTCCAAAAACATGGAGCTGTTACAATTATAGTTGCTGTACACACCTTTCTAATATCCTGTGTTTGGAACAATTGAGAAAATTAGCTACTGCATCACTGAGACGTCTGAGGACTACTATTTTGCTAAATAAGCAACCTCAACCACTGGCCTTTGTGTTTGAATCACAATTATTGATATTTAATGACATTTTAAGGATAGTGAAAATCATGTCTTAACTCCTTCGTCAAGTACTGGCAGAGGTATGCGACACAGTATTCTGTGACCATCATAACATCCATTAATGAAAAACTCGTGTTGGGAGTTAGGACTTTATGGTGATACTTTAAAAAATGTTTTGTTAATTAATTATTTATTGTGAATGTTGGTTTCAATCTAGCACTGACACATTCAACCAATCACTGTAGACTTACATTGTATGGACAAATATACATGTATAGTTACACCATTTTTACCAACCACTGTACAATTGCAACATATTTTTACCCCTAAAAGTTGAAGCTGTTGTTCATTTATTTTCTATACCCACTTCATTGTTATTCCTGGCTATGGTATGGGCTGGAACCAATTCCTGATGTAATTGTGTTAGAGGTAGGTTACAGTTAAGACCAAGTGCCAACCATCTAACTTCAAGGTTGAGGTTCATGCAGAACTAATGCTTTGTTAAAGGGATTGTGACATGAAAAACACATTTTTCTTGATTTTTTGTGTTTTGTTGGGTGTCTTGACATCAATTACACCCAAAAAACAACGAACTTTTAACATTCAGTGTATTGTGTGCTTTCTGGGATTTTCCGCATAACTATGCAAAAACGGCGCATGTGGTTTGGTGGCGGGCCGTTACGTAACGGCCCGCTAAATCACCGCCCCCTCCACCCAGCTCCCTGCCTCCTCTCCTCTCCAGTGCACCATAAAGGCTGATTTATGGTTCCGCGTTACACCGACGCAGAGCCTACGGCGTAGGGTTACGCGGCGACGCGCACCATACGCTGAACCCTACGGCGTAGGCTCTGCGTCGATTTAACGCGGAACCATAAATGAGGCTTAACACGGAGCAGTTTAGAGCCTCTTTTGTTCTAATCACCGGAGGAAAACTGCTAAGAAGACCCGCGGCCACTGACTGGACTTAAGATAAGGGGACAGTGCTGCTTGCATGCCTTTATTTTTATGATTGTTTGCTGTGGTTCGCCCTCCTGCTTTTCCGTGCATGCTTCGCCTGTCGCTCCGACGCCGCTGTGAGCGTATGGCTGGAGGAGGAGGAGGTTTGGAGGAGGAGCGGAGCAATGATTGACAGGAAAGGGGGGAAAGGAAGCATTTTTCACGGCGCAAAAAATCACTGTAATAAAAAGCCAGGAAAAGAGTACTAGATTGAAGTTTTTCTTGTTACACTCTTTTAGACACATTTGAGGGATGTTGGCCAAGACTTTTAATAGTGTTAAAAGCATGTTAAAAATGATGTCACAATACCTTTAACTACTTTTTACAGTCTGTGGTTTAGACAGAATGCTCGTCCATGAAAGAGCCACATAGAGTAAATCAGACAAACAACCATGTATAATACAACTGAGAATCCCCAATCAGCTAACCATAACTCGCAGAGCACCCAGAGAAAACCTGCACAATGGTGGAGAGCCATCAGCCTGCTGGATGTGAAGAACGGGGCTAAACATTGGATGTTACATTTTGACAGTGTGGTAAATTTGTGATATCATTTGCAATTTGTATTTATTGCTCAAACGTAAATATTTAGGAATCCTAGATACGGCAGGCAGATTTCCCATCCAATTAAAAGTGTGAATTAAAAGTATTATCCAAGAAACCATCTGACTTTCCTGAGAATAAACAAAATCAGAATTACCCTTTTAACATCCTGCTGTTAAGAAGATGCTAGGGCCAACTGAAATGTCTGTCTGTCTGTCTGTCTGTCTGTCTGTCTGTCTGTCTGTCTGTCTGTCTGTCTGTCTGTCTGTCTGTCTGTCTGTCTGTCTGTCTGTCTGTCTGTCTGTCTGTCTGTCTGTCTGTCTGTCTGTCTGTCTGTCTGTCTGTCTGTCTGTCTGTCTGTCTGTCTGTCTATCTATCTATCTATCTATCTATCTATCTATCTATCTATCTATCTATCTATCTATCTATCTAGTGGGTGCAAGGATGCTATAGTACAGTCTGTCAATAATTGTGATATCTTCCAGGCAGAACATCTGCCAGACCAATATAGAAGAATGTTTCAAATTGAATAGTTTCAATGTAAAAAAGCTCAGTAAAAACATTCTCAAGATGATACATGTTTGTATCATGATATATGTTTGTCATATAACCAGTATAAGCTTACATTTGGAGTTCTAAATTACTCTATCTCAAATTTCTACTCAAGTAAAAGAGAAAAGTGCAAGTCAAACCTAACATGTTGTGGTTTAGGTAGTGGGCAACTGTGTTACAGTAAAGCATAGCGAATTAGCCACATGCAAACCAAAACACTGTTGTCTGTACAAGGACTATCAATGTGACTTCTATGAAAAGTTTTTTTCTTAATACATCTTACTCACTAAAATTCCCCATTATGAATGGCAAATTTGCTGTGAAGTCTTATTTTCCAAGCCTGCCTTCACCTGACCTTCAGCTGAAACACTTCCAGGTGTGCCATCATGCAATGCTCTAATTTCAAATTTTACTTTTTAAATTTTTGGCTCAACAAATCTCAAACATCTCCAGTAGCTTGGGGAACATCACTGTAGAATATTGTTAAAACATCCAGGTTTCTAGAGTTTTCCATACAAATAAAATCAAGCTGGAAACAAATTTAACAATATCCAGTTCAACATTTCATTTACCAGTGTACAATTGTGCTGTTTAGAGCATTTCTGTAGTTTGTGAGAGCATATTTTAACCGTACATGTCCACTGATAGTTACTATTTCACAGTGAAGAACTGCTGTAATGGTGTCACGTTAGTGCATGTGTCACTGTAATTTCCATGAAGTAAAGCCACCCGCTGACTGAAAACTGTACATTTGAAATGCAAATCTACAGTCATAAGTCATAATTAATAGCCAGGGTGATTGGCCATTACTGGTGATCTATCATTCCTGTGCAAAAGTTAAGAGGATAGTGAACATTTAAGGTTTCAGGAGTGTGCACTGATGTAGGCATGGACTCTGGTGAGTATTGTGGAGCTTGCAGCATAAGCTGATGAGTTCCAAAACTGAGTTTTAAACTCAGTGAAATTAGTATTATTTCCATCAGGTAGCCAAAAAAAAACAAAACACATTTTAAAATAAGTTAAAATCCTTGGTCTGGTTATGGCAGAGCTCATTACACTTCAAAGTGGTTTGAAAGAACTGTTAACCCCAAAGTACTAAAAAGACACACCAACATGAGGGTGATGAACACAACTGTACACACAACACACACGCTAAAGGCAGTGAGTGTCAGTGTATGCTGGCAATAAATCGAGCAGACAAGTAATGCCTACAGAGTATGTGTACAGGAGTATTTTAAGAGATGTTTGAGATAACTTGTTAGCTGGCTAACAACAATGATTTTAATGTGATTATCACAGATGAGTATTGTTCTTCATCTTTTATGTATGTTCTCTTTCATCTAACACTTGGTGACACTGGGCTACTTACATCAGTAATAGATGTGATAATAACCATATCTGGATCAAGAGTGATTCTATTTGGTCACTTTTGGATCTGAGACATCATCCATAGCTTTTCAGAACAGTTGCTTTGAAATTAGTTTTTATAGCTGTCCGCTACTTAGCTAGGCTTTGTCCATGGACCCCTTCAAACCAATCCAGAGCCATTGGTAGTGGTTAGTATAATTACCGGCACAAAAAAACAATGATATTTTAAAAATAAGAGTAATTATGCTTTCTCTAAGGTCTTAAATCAGATGAAAATGTCAAGCACTAAGCGCCTAACGTAATGACAACAAGCCATTAACACTGTAGATTGCAATGTAGTTGTCACTCAAAGAGAATATATCCCTAATTATGCATAAATATTATGCATAAATCTTATATCACTTTACCTGATGATATACTTACTGTAACTAGTCACCCACCCGTGCAATTTTTATGGATGGAAATCTAAGTATAAAGACCAAAGGCGATATTTTAACATGGGAATTGATGGATATCAACTTGTTTTTTTGTGCCAAAACTAAACAAAACACAGACAAAAAAAATCTAAACACATCCTTCTTGGTAGCAATTATGAGCTAGAAATACATTATTTTATATATTTCTCAAACAGGTATGAGGCAATACCAATCATATGTTTCATCACATGTGTATGTTCTGTTCTGGTGAAACTTATGTGTCCTGGCTCTCTTGCGTTTGTTTTGTGGCTTTTATATTGTCCATTAATGTACTCAATTGTGATGTTTCAAATTTGCAATACAGTATATCTGTGGTGCCTCTTACTGCCGATTTGATACCCCAAGTGGACATAAAGTAGTGAATGCCTCTCAAAAGGAAAGCCAAACTTGTAAAATAAAGCTTCACGACAATCGTATTCCCTTCATTGTCTCTCAAGATATAACCGTTTTTTAACAACATAGGTGGGTTATCCCTTGCAAGTTTACATAATCTGGCTAGAACCCTGACATGGTACAGTACTTAGTTATTACTGTATTAATTAAATAAAACATTACTCTAGAAATAATGTCCAAAAACACAGTTTTATTAGTAATAAATACAAATAGCTTCTTAAAACAATGTAATGTCAATTCTGTGCAAACTAATTCCTAATTTGGAATGTGAATAATTTTGAATGTTCACTTTTAGTTCATATTTAGTTATGTTTGTCAAAAGCTGCATGTGCTTTTGTGCATACTGTACATGTGCATGGACGTGAATGACACGGTTGGCTCTGTTGTTCAGTTCACCGTTGACTGAGTGTGAGGCCGAGTGAGACGGCAGCGTGGCTGGCCCTCACTGATAACTAGGCGCAGGCACAGAGCCCTGCGCTCTTTGATTTTATTCAAAATACACATCCATCTACACGCACAGCACATACACACAAACACTCATGTTAATTAATACAAAAAAAGAGAGAAAAACAAAAGGGAAATGGAGAAAAAATCCACTGTCTCCGATTTTAATTGGACTGACTGCAGCCCAACCATAAAGAGAAAACAAGCTCAATCATTCCCCTCCATCTTGTTGCTTGCTGAATTATTGATAGACTTGAGCACACTACAGTTGCAAATGAAATGGGAACGGAGCACTGGGCTTGGATATGTTTGAATGTGGTGAGAAAGTTTGATTATTCATATGTGTTGCACGCTGTGTGGAGTTTCTCCATTGTGACTGTAGAGAATGTGCACATGCCAGGCAAGCTAGCCCGGAAACATGTACACAATGCTAAGAAGGAAAGAAAAACAACTGATGCACTGCAGATGAGTGCAAAGATATGAAGAAACACTGGCATTCACTACTTAATTCAAACCTCTTATATTTAATATCTACCAGCAGATATGGCATTTATGACTCTTTCCCTTTTTCACACAATTGATTTGTCCAAGTGTATACTCTTTGTTTCTTCAGTTTCTCTACATACTGAATTAACTAGTTCTGCTGAAAAGTGAATAAATGTGCCAGAATACCTTTAGCTCCCCTAATCTCCTAAGATTTGTTCGAAGAGGATGTTGGGATGTGATTTTTCTATTTGTAAATATATTTCCTATTTCATAACCCACAGTGATTGGAACCAAAAGGCTATTTCTCCACTCTCACCTGTCTCCATGCTTCCGAAATCAAATCAATAAATTACACAATGTGGTTGATCTTTTATGTATACTGCGAGAATGCCTTTAAATCCCCATTCTAATATTGAATTGAAATATTTCTATTTCCAATTAAAAGCATGCAGCTTTACTTCTTGTTTGCACTCCATATCACCTTCATAGAGTTTTTGTTTTTTGTTATCATTTCAATTTTTTGATGCCACAACCTGATCATGACAACCAGGAAATCCTTGAACACTCTCTTGTGCTTCGACAGTGACAAAACATGTTTGACTTTAACTTACAGAGGCCAAATAAAGACCTTGAAAATCCCACTCATCAATTAATCTCCTTTCAATGACATACTACTTTACTTAGCCAACCATTCAGCCTCGTCTGACTGCTATAATTGTCCCAGTTAATTGCTTTTCAACTCTCTGTGATTACAAGGTCGGATGGGAATGGCCAGTGTATATGGCTCAAAGTTGGGTGCCTGTCACCTTCCCTGCAGCACCCCTCCCCCCAAACACCTCCCCGTGTCCTCTGCTCTCCCCGTTGGTCTCTGTGACCTCATAATCCAAGGCATCACTGCTGTCCAAGATGATTTTCATAGACCTCATGCCCACATGCAACATGATGTCCCTCACCTTTGAAAAACTGATGATGATGTCATACATGTTCGTATACATTTTGAACATGTTAAAACTAAGAAGAAAAAGATGCTCCTTTTCAAACAAAATTGCACTACATATTGAATATATATTTATTACTAAGAATAACAAATAATTATGTCATTGTCATGTTGAAAATGGGGGAAATGGTACAGCTAAAGAGCCACGAAAAGATAAACGTGGAAAAGTAAAGCCACATGGATAAAAGAGTCCTGATTTTCTGGTGGAGGTCAGTGAAAGAGCCAAAGCCCATGATTGCAAAATAGACTAGACTTGGTATGTGTGGGTGTGTGTGTTTGTGTGTATGTATTTCTCCTCTCCCTCCACAGCTCACACGGAGGCGACAGAGTCCCTCTCATTACAGAGCAGCACAGTCCCCAGACAAAGGCTCGCACACTAACAGTGGCACATGTTTAATACTGATAACTAGTGTGGGCTCTCATTTGAATTTGCATGGCGTATAGGTCTTAACACATACTCACACTAATACAAACACAATCCCCCATGCACACACACACACACACACACACACACACACACACACACAGAGGCATGCATTCGGTTCCAAATGTGGAAAAAAAGAAAATATATTAAACTCCTGCAGTCACTCTAGAGGACTACCTCTTTGTCCAATTATTCACATAAGCACATAGTCACATCCTCATCAAAACTGTTGTCTCAAACAGCTCACTGGATTAGTCTTGAACGTGCATTCAAGCTTTGCGTCGTCAGCACTGGCTTTCGCTGTTCGTGTGGTGAAGAATCACTCCTGTCTGAAATCAGAAACACAGCTTAAATAACAGACTGTGAGAAATGGTGTTTTGACTGGCTCTCGGAAAAATCCTGCAAAATAGCAATGCTGTGTTATTTCTGCTCCACTTGGATGTGGTTTTCTCCTCATCTGGCCTTCTCCATATTTCACACCTGGCTGGTTAAATGTGCCATCGCGCCTGCAGATGTCTGCTGAGGGGTGAGCAGCAGTAAGCCAGTGAACATGTACACACACACACACACACACACACACACACACACACACACACACACACACACACACACACACACACACACAGATTTACACCAGGATGACCTTTGCTCTGTCAAGATCATTTTAGAAGATATAATTGTATTGAGTAGTGAAATGCTGAGAGATCATTAATAGGTAGACCTTGTTGAGTTCATTTGCTATAAATACACATTATTCAGGTTTTGTAGAGATCATATGGTAAAAGCAAGGCTACAGAAATGTTACCTCCTCTTGTGACTACAACCTCCCTGCCCCTCCGTCTTACAAAGTCCAGCTGTCCAAATATTATACACTAAAACAACTGCAGGCGAATGGACTCGTATGCAAATATTGTATATTGCCGGTTAGGTTGGATTTTGTTTTACTGCCTCTCTGTAAAATGGCGTATCAGTGCAGAAGGGATTGACCCGTTTTTCAAATGAGATCAGTGTTGAGGAACATTTACCAGGCAGATAGGAGTCAGCTCTCAAGCTGATAATGAGGGGAAATGTGAGGGAGGAAAACATAAAAGAGGAGGAGTGGAGGTGAAGAAGTGATGGGAGGAGGAATAGAGGAAAGAAATTCTGAAATATGCATGTCATCACGCATATGTGGATGACTGATAGGTTTATGTGAAAGCTTCTCTTGATGGGCGCACACAAGGCGGGCCTTTAATTGAGCTCAGCTGCCAATCACAAGCACTCGGTGTATGTGTGTGTGAGTGTGTGTGTGTCTGTTTATTTGTAGTGTTACATTGCCTCACTGAAGCATTAAACAAATACATATAAGTCTGTGTCTTTGATCAGCTGAGTGTAACTGTTCTCTCCATGTTGCAATTAGCTTGGTATTAGATGGAAAAGAGCAGTAAGATCAAGCAGCAAACCTGACAGATGCGCAGTGCAGAGTGCAGCGATCACACTGAACTATAAACGCCAGTCTGATGGTCTGACCATCTAACATTCATTTAAATTATTCCTGCGAATAAATAAACATTTTTTTTTCTGTCTTTAAACATTATTGTTGAATATGCTTTAAAGCATCCAGATATGTTAAAACATAAGATTTCAAATCACCCAGAGTTGAAGACTATAAGACTAGTGCCGCAGAAATCGTTTCTAATTCTGACTTTATTCATAAGTCACCTCTAAAAGTGAAGGAAGCACATCACGGCATCACTTTGAAATGACTGACTTGCCATGCAGGTGACCTGTCGTGCTTTGATGGAAAATGTTGACTTGACTTCAAACTCTCAGTGTCAAAGAGTTTTATTTATGTCGTATATGAAATTGTGTTATGTAGAAATGCGAAGTTCAACCCGTCAGCTAAGTTTCAAGACCGTACATCTGTTTTTGAGACCACTTTAGGAAGTGAGACAAAGTGGAGGCATATTTTGCTCTCACCTATCCATTACTCTTTTGACATGCATTTGAAAAACGCCTTTCACTTTAAAGGACTTATAAAATCTAATCTTTTTGTGCGTACAGGCATCTTGTTTTCTATCATGGACTTCCTTCCTCTGCAGGTCCAAAGTCACTGCAAATATGAACACAGGCCATTCACTGAGTAATGTCAGTGTTTGCCACCTACTCACCATCTTTTATTACCCCTCCTTTTTCTGTCTCATGAATAAACATTGTTACATTCACTCCGTGCGGGCATGAAATGGCCACACAGCCTCCGGCACACGCAGGAGTAATGCCGCAATCATTATTCCACTGCAGTGGTCCCACACAAGCATGTTTCACCAATCATGTGGCTCTCTCCCCTGGCTTTTGTTTGAATGACTTAAACAAATGATGTGGCAGTGAGGAGGGCCAACATAGCACAGCTCCCCCTGTTAACACGGCAACCGTTGACACAGACACAGCAGAATTAGCATAAGCGTACGCTTGAGTGGTACCGGCCATTCCAATGGGGGTCCACAGATTTTTCCCTCTTTCTGTGGAGGGTGGGCTTGAGGTTGGGGGTGTAAATGGATGGGTGGTGTGTTATTTTTAGTTCTCTCGCTCTTTTCCTTCCTTTCATCATCCCCCCCTCTCCTGTTCACTCTTACTGCCAACTCCTCCTTTCTCTGGGGTTTAGTGTCAAATTGGAAATAATGAAAGATGCACACATGCCATGAGACCGACTGGGCTTTTAGCTATAAGGATGGAAAAAGTCAATTTGGTAGAGGTTTAAAACACATACAGGACAATGGCAACGTCTAAGAATCAACCCAGTTACCGGTACAAAGAAATTACACCTGATGGTGAATATTCAGCAGCATATTCTCACCCCAGAATCTCAAAATATGCTCACGTCTGCCTTTTGAAATCATAAGATGCTCGTGAATTGCAGTTGGATGGAGTTAGGTATTAAAATAAAAAAATAAAAAATTATAAATGCCTGATCATACAAGACACATGCCTTTGCTTAAATATTAAATACATGGCTGTAGCTTTCCATCACGAGACAAAACTATGTGAAGCACTACTGACTCGCAATTTCTCTACCCTTATTGGGACATTATTATGAGCTGGAAAGATGTAAAAATGTACTTTTACTTCTGATAGCAAGTCATATTCAGACTTAGAAATATTTAGAATTACTATGGATACATGAATTAAAATAAATATTTTGATACATACTTTACTGCAATGGTTATTTTATAAAACATCTTGGTAGGATTTCTGGGGCAGAAAAACAACCTTGCAAAAGGCAATAACTGAGTGGAGGAATCTTTCCTAAAGATCTGAGAATAATGTCTGACATTTTGAAGAGGAGGGATGATAACTATTTGTTTTATTTAACTGCACTGCTGATGAAGGCGAGAAAAAGGAGGACATCTTTCTTTTTAGTCGACGATATCTGAAAATAGAACAAGAAGTGCTGCTTTAAAGAAGCTAATCTAGCACGCCTGTCTCTCCCAACACTTCCATCTCTTCCTCCTATATTAGCTTATATCGTTCTTTAATCACAAAGAATCGATGTGACGGATGCATCTGAGAGATCTATTCGTGTACTGCTCGCTTTGTGAAAAGTTTTCCTCAGAAATACTGCTCTCACTTGACTTTCAGCCCTCTTGCAGTGAGGTAGCAGCTCAGAAACACCAAAAACAGCGAAAGCAGGCAACATTTTCTCACACCCTTTAGCAGTTGCGTCTTGGTGTGTCCATGCGTGGTTTAATGCATGTGCACAAGCAGCAGAGAGTCTGCTGAGTCCTTAGGATGGGTGTGGCGCACCACTGTTCAAAGGTTGTCTCCATGGTGATAGATTTGGGTCATCTCCATGACGATGGATTGGAGTCGATGTTGGCCGCCAAGGTCATGGACCAAGGACAAGACGAGAGTGATTGCAGCCACCCAGACAGGAAATCGAAGAGAAGCACTCTCGGTGAGGGGAGTCGAGGAAAAAGGTGCAATTTCACAAGCCAAATTACTTCTGGGATGAAGGAGAGAAAAATATCACAGCAATAACAGCGGCACGGCAATAGCAGCACAACTGATGTGAGGAGGGAAGGAGAGGGAGGAGGTGGGGGCAGTAGGAAGAAAGAGGGAAGTCCCAAACAAAAGCGCAATTATGAAAGTCACCAAACATGAATGCTTACATAAGCAAATAGAGTGACAAGCTATTACCTGCATAAACTTCCCCTCCCTGAGATGAATTTGTTAGTTTGGTCGCGGTTTTCCATGTGCCTTATCAGGCTTGGTTTATTTCTGAGACTGATGCTTGCTGTGACTAGAAAATATTGATTAGATTGTGCAACGTGTTCCACTGCAGTCCTACTGATTTTTTTTTCTGCTCTCTCTTTGCTCCTCGTCTGTTCTCTGCTTATTCCACAACATTAGTATGTGGAACAACAGCCCATCACTGAATTGTTAACAAGAACAGACAAGGTGAATAATTGACTTCAACACTAAAATGTCAGTCTTATTCCATCTGTGCTTAGGGTTTCCCCACAACATGTTCTATTTTACTCGGTATACTCTGTTTTCTGTGTTTGCATGTGTACAGTAGCACACAAGTGTCTATATTGGCACTCTGAGTGTACTGAATCATTAAGTCCACAGTGCCACTGTGCCCATTGCCTCATTGCACCTAATTAAGCCCCTTTTGTCTCCTATCAATTAACATTGTAATTAAAACCAGTCATGCTTCTGTTTGCCTAGAGTCTGCTGATTCAGTGGAAATGAAACTCAATTAGTGATATGCAAGAATGTTTTCTAATAACCACATGCATAATTATGCAGTCATATGAAAAAGAAAATGCACACCTACAATTCTGGGGTTTATAGAATGCAATAAAAACATTATCTGCTTCTTACAATGTCTGTCAGCTATAGGTAACTACACCCTCAAATGTAACAAGTATGTCTTTGGGGTCTTGTTCACGAGGGGAGGGTAAAGCAGGAGGAAAAGACTGGTGTCTCCAGCACTGCGGACTCTTTACAGGTCCGTTGTGTGAAGAGAGAGCTGATCCAAGAGGCGAGGCTCTCTGTTTACCAGTCCATCTTTGTTGCTCTCACCTCTAGTCACAAACTGAACGAGATTGTGGCTACAAGCAGGTGAAACATGTTTCCTCCACACGGTGGCTGGACCCTCCCTTAGAGACAGAATGAGTTCAGCCATCCAGGAGAGACTCGGAGTACAGTAACTGCACCATCATAGTCCCTTGAAGTGGTAAAGGCATCTAGTTGCATGACCCCTGGAAACCTCTAGGGAGGTGTTCTGGGCATGTCCAAGAGGAGGAAGGTCTTGAGGGAGGCCCAGATGAGATTACATTTATTGTCGCCTGGGAACACTTCGGTATTCCCCTGAAGGAGATGGAGGAAGAGGAGAGGAAGTTTCTGGGCCTCTGTGTCGGTGGTGGTCCTGCAACCTGCACACCCTCAGATGTACAGCTACAACAAATACAACAAAAAGAATGACGATAAGTAGAAGCCTGGTAAAAATAATCAAATGCTTTTCAATAACTGCTTCTGCTGGTCTGGGCTATTCAGGTGTGTATTATTCCATTCAGAAATGTGTGTGCTTGGAAACCAAAATTTTACATCAGGTCTCAATGGGTTAACGGTGATAAAAATGCAACCCTGCAAAGCCGACCTGTCCCGGCTGCACCCCTGCCTTTTGCCTGAAGAGAGCTGGGATAGGCTCCAGCAGATCCCTGTGACCCTTAATAAGAATAAGCGGGCATAGATAATGGCTGGATGGAAAGCATTCAACACACTGACCATCCAAGCTCAGGTTGTACAATTATAAAATTACAAAATTAAATTAAACAAACAAGTTCTACTTCCCAGAAATTACTGTTCAATGTTAAAAGGTTTATGATAGTAAAACATCAAAAAGAGTGTACAAATGTGGTTTGTTTAGTCGGTTGCACTTTTTTCTGAAAAGAAGAATTACATCATGGGTTAGGTTTGAAAGTGACCTTTGAACCAAACCTACAGAAGCACTGGAGGAATTTCCACACAGATGAGACCAAGGTTCATTAAAACGTTTGGCCGTACAGCCCAAAATCTGGTGAGAGCCTAACACTGAACATCAACTCAACTGACTCATGCTAACTGTCCAGTACAGCGATAGGGGGTGATTACTGGGGCTTGTTCTGCAGGCACAGGACCTCAATATTTGCACTTACTGAGTCATTCATGAACTCGTTTGTACACAAAAGTATTGCAAAGTCAAATGAGAGACCATCTGTCCAGCTCTCAAGCTAAGTCGAAAATGGGTCACGCAGCAAGACAATGAGCCCAAGCACACAAGCACATTTAAAGCAAAATGGCTGAAAAAAAACTAAATGACATGGACATGTCTGATTCATAATGTCATACAATAAACTATGTTTTTGGAGTGTGCATGCAATTTTTCCCACACTGCTTCTGCATTTTGGCTTTCGCTTTTGTTAAATTCATAACATGATGTAATATGATGTTCATCTGAAGATGTATATACACCTCATTTTAAGATCCTTTTTTTTTTGTCCTGATACATAAAACCGTACAACTGAAAGGGGTCTACTATCTTTTCCAAATAACTGTCTGTGTAAAGGAGACATTCCTACAAATAGGAATTTGCCTGTCATACAATATGTGCACACATTCTCACACTTTTTTCATTGTCAAATCAATTGGGCCTCTCAGTTTGCTTGAGGGTGCGATAGAAGAGGAGTGCTGGTGTAGCTGGAAAATGAGAGCAAGAAACGGGTGTGTGTGTGTGTTTCTGTGTGTACTTTCATACGTGTGAAGCACTGTTTAGTCGTTAGCAGAAGCAAGGGAGTAACCTCCCGATAATCTCTCACTAATCACCTAATCCTCCTTCCCTCAGGTGGAGAGACGGGAAAGAAATAGTTGATAGAAACGGCAGCCTGACAATACAAAAGTCACTTCCACATGCGAACCCACATGCATGGAAGAACTGTACATTAATGTGTGTGTAATTTTATGCAGACAAATGAACAATGCAGAGAAACGAGAGCAGCTCCACCCTGCTTCTGTCAGCCCTGTCTACCTCAGCACGCAAATATACATTTCTCTAAAAAAAAAAAAAAGTATACGCTCCATCTCCTGTTTCCATGGCAACTGAATGTAGTGCTGTCGGCAGGCGAAATCACTGGAGTGAGAGGCGTAGCGGTCTGTCACCTCAGCCTCACCAGAGAAATAGCACCTCTTACTGTACTACAGTACTCTCTTCCCTTTCTCTCCCACTGCATCTATCACTCAGATTTGTCTCAGATTTAGTCTCTGCAGATGCTGAAACACTAACTCCCATGTTCATTCCTGTGCTGCAGCTCAAGGCAGATGAGGCTACGACATCAGCCATTTAAATATGTAATGCATGTGTGGTCTTCTTAATAAAACATGATCATGAACTGCCACCCAAACACAATTTCTGCTTTTCTTCTCCTCACCGGCTGCTGCTGTTGCTGTTGCTGGAGGCCAACCTGTCCTTGGGTGCAGCCAAGGATTACAGAAGCACACACCATGTGACCTTAATTCCCCCCTGCCTGCCGCTGCCGCACACAGCCAATCAGGATTAAGGATGAGCGGTTCTTGTATATTGCATATATTTGTGTGTCTTTACATGGAGACTGCCATGTTTGTCAAGAGTGTTTGTCTGTGGCATATATACTCCAATAGATGGATTAAGTGAGACAAAAGGGGTGCTCATATGAGAGTGCGTGTGCCAGCTTGTGTTTTTAAAGAGGGGGTGAGCGTATGAATCAGCAGCGGGAGCAGCACTCACCCCGGCACGTGTCACATGTTCAGACGGCCTGATTCATCCCCGGCAACCCCGAAATCCCTCTGCTCCTTCCCCTCACCCACAAGCAGAACCTCAGCCCTAACACAGCCGCCACTGTCAGCAGGCTCAGCTGGTGGCGGAGGGAGGAGGAGGGTGAGCAGAAGGATGGAGCAATTGATGGATGGGGTGCGGGGCACACTTTGGATGGAAAATTTAGTAAGCGCTGCATTTTCTTATCATGTGTGTTATTTTTTCCGAAAACAGAGAAGTGTAACAAAAACCAGTAAATAAAAATGGGAGAGTAGTCAAAAAATGTGATGGTAGTCGGTGTGTGTGTGTGTGTCCGTGTGTGTGTGTGTGTGTGTGAGAGCGGGTGTTGCAGGGGTTGGGGTCTGCGTGTGTTTACGTGTGTGTATGTTGGTGGAGAGTCAATTAGATATGGAGATCAGACAGAATAAGCAGCAGTCTAACCATGAGTCTTACATCAGGGAGATGTCTGGCTGGTCCCGTCAGTTTGCACCCAGCAGATAAGGCCTTGCTAAGCTTTCTGCGGGCCCGCGCAAGTACATTTGTGTTCCTTTGTGTCTGCGATGCAGCAGACCTGACAGACGCAGCACCTCGCCTCATAAGACACCCGGTGTTGTTGGAGACCTCTGACCTTAACTAAACCTTGACCCTGGCAGAAGGCAACTGATTTGCCCAACAAAGACTGACGACACAGCGGAGCCTGAAGCCGGTGCTACACTCTGACCTCTGGACCCGCCGCCTTGACCTAAATTCTATCTGAAGCCACAACCCGCCCCGTCGACATTTGCACACACGTTCAACTAATGAAACAACACCAACGCTTTAATTATCCATCTAAGCAGCAAAGAAAAACGATACTATTAAATAGCATACATATAAGCAAATCGAGCCTTTATTATTATGTAAACTAGCTTATCTAAAATGAGAAATGTTATTAATGTTGTCAATTTCAAATAAAAGAATATTCAGCTTCAGAGTTTTAACAAAGCATAAATGTATGAAACGTAATTTAGAGCACGCAGCTTGGCAGTTTGATCTTCTTTTGGCAAATCTAAAATTAACATTAATAAAGAGAAATAATTTATTTCTTCATGTGAAAAAAATAATATTGACACACCGGCAGGTTAAAGGGAAACAGTAGGTTATTTTTTTTAATCCTGGTCATATATAAGACCACCCAGTCTTGTGACTGATCACATGAGATGTGGTTTAGAGATGTTGTTTAGTTTACATTAAAGACATAAAAAACACATTCTTAAGGGTTTTACCTTCCATGACATGTAGTGTCACTAATGACTACGTTCAGCATTTTGTTAGAGATGTTTAGTTTTGTACTTTTTGATTTTATTGAAAAGGGATGTGAACCAGGCACATTGAGAAGAGAAGGAAAACCAAAAAAATCCAGAATCTTCATTTATTTATATTAATTTGTTTATTTATTCTGTGTGATATTTTGATATATTTCTGTCTGACTCGTGAAATAAATATACATGTCTACAACAGATGGTGTGTGTGTGTGTGTGTGTGTGTGTGTGCGTGCGTGCGTGCGTGCGTGCGTGCGTGCGTGCGTGCGTGCGTGCGTGCGTGCGTGCGTGCGTGCGTGTGTGTGTGTGTGTAAAGTCTGGCAGAAGCACCTTGTCACTCTGTGGTGGACCATTCAAACTGCTGTCAGCACCTCTCAGTCTGACCTGTCCTTACTTTCACTTCCTCTCAGTATCACAGCCTTTCTATCCATCAAAGAACACGTTCAGCTGATTTCAGGGACTTGTGCTAAAATGCAACAAGACACAATACAATACATCGTACTGGATACGCTCGTCCCAAATTTCTTTAACTGGCTCATCTGTTTTCTGCCAGATTTACATCATCGCTCTGGGACTCCAATAGAGAATATTATATATATTCAAACAACCAAATCTGTGACGGGTTTGATCGCATAGTGTAAACCCACAAAATAACGTGACTGGGAATGGCTACTTCTCCAAGCCACACGTGCACACATCCAGATAAATAAAGACAACAGCAAATCTCAGCTCTGTGTTTTACAAGTATTACAGGCTTATTGTGTGAGAAAGTAATGCAAGGTAAGGCCCGGTTGACTTTATTAGGGAACATCAGCTGAAAAAAAAAAATGTTGTAACCACGTCCAACCCTGCGATTATCTATAAACATGTCCAGACATCCATCACCTTCCACTGTGGTGACAAAAATCATTTCTGCACACTTCTCGGGTCCAATAGACCCTTTAAAAGGTTCTATGTAATATTTTTTGCTGCTCTGAGTGCCATGCTCTTCTGGACAGAGATCTCTGATGTTGTGCCCAGGATCTGCTAGTTGCTGCCTGGAACAGTGTGATTTTCACTGCCTTTGTGGTGGGTACTTGTATCTGGGTCAGGGCAAGCCTGCAGTCACAGACCGCGAGTAGAACCGCGAGTAAGAGATGTAGAAATGCTGCGCCGTCTCAGATGTTACCTGGATAAACAATATTTTTAACTATATAATGCCAAATGAATCATATTTGAGACATGCATTTCTGACTTCTATAATAATAATAATCAAAACATGACAAAAGAAAAATAGATTTTACACAATAAACAAAATAGAAAAAAACCAAAACAATAAATTTAAAAGTACATACCGTACTTATATATATATATATATATATATATATATATATATATATATATATATATGTATGTGTGTGTGTGTGTGTGTGTGTGTGTGTGTGTGTGTGTGTGTGTGTGTGTGTGTGTGTGTGTAGTATTTATGATATTGCTGTGTTTTTTTGCTGTATGTGCCCTGTGATATTTAATAACTGTAGCACCGCAGGCCAGGACAAGTGACACCACAAGAGGTTTGACATTTCCAGATAATTTTTCACAAGAAGTACAGATCAAACAAAATATTTCATAACAGATTGTACTTCAAAATTTATGGATTTACTGAAAGAAAATTGAGGGTGATGAGAGGGCGCAGGCCAGAAAGACCCATTTGCAGCTTTGAAAATCTGTGAAAGTTGTTAGCGATTCACTCTTTGGGAGACTTTGCGGACAGATTTAATTTCATATAAAAGAAAATGCAATACCAGAGTGATAAGCTGCATTGCAATGGATTCTTTTTTCTTTTTCTTATGCTTTCATACCATCAAAAGCTGACTACAAACAACAGAGCAATACAGATTTGACACATGTCATGGATATTTCATAAATACTTTGGATATTTTCCTCCCCAACATTAGATTATTGGTGCTTTCTGTCACAGTGCTGCTGCTGTGACAAATACTTCAAAACAGATTTTCAGACAGGTTAAATGAAAAACATTTTCAAGGTTTAATGTAGGAAGTGTAATTTTACACCTACCAACAGAGACTGGATAAGATTATAAAATTGTCATTCGTGAATTTCTAACACACACCGTTCACAGCCCCCCCTTTTTATTGTTTCAGGGCTCTGGAGCTGCTGCTGCTGCTGCTGCTGCTGCTGCTGCTGCTGCTGCTGCTGCTGCTGCTGCTGCTGCTGCTGCTGCTGCTGCTGCTGCTGCTGCTGGGGTGGGAGCAGCAGGGTGGATGACAGGGCAGCGTCCACAGCCAGACATACACAACCTCTCCTGGGCTGATGCTACCAACAGGCACTGATGAGCCCTGTTTTAAAGTGCCATTGCACTATAATTTTGCTACTGTACAGAATGGACATCCCAGAGAGACAGTCCTTCAGAAGTAAAGATAAGTTGGGTTAGAGAAAACATCCAACAGGACAGAAAACAGAACATGAAAAGAAAAAAAAACTAAGGGATTTCCTAATTTAACATGCAAGCAAACGTAAATCCACCAATAAACTTGGACAAATCTAGAAAATGAAGAAAAAATGTAATCTTTATTAGAAGGTCAAGGCAGCTCTGCTGTAAAAACAGACATGATTCTTTAGTAGACACCACTGAGCTACTTTGAGAATGTTCTCATATAAAGAAATATAGACACGTGAATGGGATTATGGACTGAGATGAAGTGTGAAACAGCCTTTTGGTCTGACAAATTTAATCAAATCACAGAACCTGAATCTTTGAGGTCAAGGAGGAAAGGAACTAAAAGCAGCCTTTAATCAGGGGAAGTTTGAAATATTTGTCTGCAGTAGTATGTTTGTGCAATGACATTGGTACCTTGCAGTAATTTGAAGGAGTCACTGATGCAGAGGAATTTATACAAATCTTGGAGGAATACATTCCCCCACATCTTTTCAGGAAGTGGGTGGCTTGCTTATATCAGCAAGACAATGTGATGCCACTTTCTGCATGTATTACATTTGTACTTAAAGCAGCACAATGTAACTTTCAGCTTTTGTTGAATTTGACGGCTCCTTTGGACAAAAGCGGTAATGCTTTACCAGAAAGAACACTACATTTCCCATGAGCACCAGCGCGTACTGCCGGAAAGATCCTAATCTCCCGTCGCATGCATTTGTTTTGTTAGTGAATGAAATAAGACGGGACGGACTTTCAAAACTACTTTTCTGTTTTCAGCGGTCGTTTGCAGGATGGATAGCGAAGAGGTAATGTATCTATTTTTGGCTAAACAATATAATATGACGATGTTGAAAATCACTAAGTTCAACTTGGTTTTATTAGTGAAGTCACCCCCGCCCCCCTGTCCTGTTTCAGCGAGATAATGCGCTCCAAACTACAAACGTTTTTTAGAGGGATAAATTAGTACTAACTTACTGACCACTTACTGACAAAATAAAAAAAATACTTTATAACCTGTGAATAACTGAATGCCCATTCCTTATATTTTGCAGATCAGCCCTGCACAATTTTATTGTTCTCAGGAAAAATACTAGAACCCAAGACGAATCCCCAGTATGTGAAAACATTCTAATTTTGATTCTTATTGAACATAGAACTCTACATTTACATTTGTATCATAACAATTCTGTCTCTCTTGTCGGACATCCCTCCTCGTCTTTCAGCTCACGCCAGCGAGTGAACGCCGGGCCAATGTTTATTCTTGTCCGGGCATTTTTTTTTTTTTGTCCGGGCATTTACTCTCCCGCTTTCTTATTTTTTGCCTCCTCCGATAAAACTTTATTTTCTTAGTTTTTTTCGCTGCTTCGGCCATGATACCACCTTCTGTTGAGCTCTGCGCTCCACGCCCCGCCCAGCTTTCGTCTCGACTACGAATCGGGAAGGAGGGGGAAGTGACGTATGCCGTAAAGCAGTCAAAGCCGTAAAAATGTTTAGTTTTTTAGTGTGAAGGGTTCCTACCATGCTCCTCAAAGTTACATAGTGCCAGTGAAGGCGATACAGACCCCTCAGACCATGACAGAGGTGTCATTAAACCTGTTGTAAGTTGATGTACCATCACAATGACTCTGGAAATATTAACTTAAGGTGGAAAAGTTACATAGTGCTGCTTTAATGCAACCGATTCATTTGTCTGAGTTAGACTGGAGTTTTTTTTCACAAACTCCACAAACTGCATCACCTTTAGTATGGGATGACGTCTACTAACAAGTAATGCAGAATGATATATGTAGTACTGCATAACACAGTATAGTTCATAGTATAGTACAGAGGTACAGCTCCTTTATAGTGTTATTGCTATTTTTTAGCTCGATACCAGTGGATTGCATGTATTTAGTTATATTCTTACGTTCACAGAAGTAAATGCTCTAAATTTTTCCTACATTATGCACTTCCATTTGTTACATGTCAACACAGATCACTCAGTCAATAAATTTTGCAGAAAAAGTCTGTCTATGAAGATCGTTAACTCCTCCAGCTCAACCCCAGTGAAACAGACTTGGAGCTGTAGGTGAGACAAAATGAGGCAGCAGCAGCAGCAGCAGAGAGTGGCAAAGATCAGAGGACGCTGGGGTCACTAGGAGGAAAGAAATGGTGGATACAATGCTGCTGGGTCTTGGCATTGCCTCATTTTAATGACATTACAGTGGAAAAGAACAAGAAGCAATGAGCGACACCATCATTAACCTCTGGCTGGGCTATAAATCAACAACAGTTCACGCAAATTAGGCCAATTCCCTTCACTCTGCCTCCAAAGGCCCTGATCCTACACTATTATAAATCACATTCTGGAACACACATACAAACAACCCCTTACAAACACATGGAGAGAGCATGCAGACACTTTTATCGGTTGTGTTTTACTGAAAGTCATATACACGTAAGCATAAACAAATGGGATTTTCTGGGCTTGCCCTTGGTGAGTCATACATATTTTCATCTGGCTGTTTATTACAGATAGCTTTTGACACAGTCTGGGTCCTCAAACGAATTAAAATTCCTTATACCCTATTATGAGCGAGAAGAAACTTTTTCAATAAAGATGACATAGGTTAAGCAATTTCAGAATATTTTTCTGCAAAGAGTACCGTACCTCAGGCGTCTGATTTGATGTAGATAGGAAAGGGAACAGTACAAGAAAAAGCTAAAAATTAACCATTTTAGAAGACTCTACTTTGCTCTCTGTTTTTCACCATTGATATGATTTTTCCAGAAAAAAAAAATCTTTTCGTTTTGTTTTCTAAATATTATAATGGTATTTTCCAGCCACATTTGGACGGTCTATCTGTATATCTGTGTCCTTGCAGGGTGGTGTGGGGCAAGGAGTGGACAGCTGCCCTCTCTCTGCGGTTATCTGTAGGAAAAAGTACACACTGCACGTCAATTGGAAAGGTAACACATACGGCAGTATGTCCCTGCCATCTGTCACTAGAGCAACACACAACCACACAGACAAAGGAGAGGGAGGCTGCGGCGTCGGCAACAAGGCCCCAGCCTGCTATTGTCCTTCAAGCTTCAGGGTGAATGTAGGGCCCCTGATCATCAGGATCGCTGAATTGACATAGCCCAGCTAACGGTAGCATTGTTCATCATCAACCCATGCGCACGCAGCAAACAGACCGACCAGCATCTTAAAATAACACCTAACCTCTAAAACCACTAATTTAGATTAATTTTGTTCTTTTATCTCTTGAGTAACACCTCAGATGCATAAATGTGAACACACACAATCATCCAGTGAGCCCCCGCACAGATAAGCTCCTAGGTTTAAGGGACAGGGTCGATTTTCCATTATGGAATTTCATAATAAAGATGTAGTGTCCCACAAATCAGAACATCACTTATAGTTAGCTTAAAGCAAAGGCATCCATTTCTATCTCCACCTCTCCAAAACACCCTTCCTCAATTCTCCCAATCACTGCAGATCTATATAGAGTTTTTCTGACTAAAAGAAAAATACAAAACAAAAGAAAAAAAAAGGAAAAAGAAAGATGATGAAGGTCAGGGCTCTGGCAGCAGTAAAATGGGGATTAAATGAAAAAGGTGATTGATGAACAAATATAAAACTATAAAAGTTCTCCCAAGAAATCAGGAACACCATACGTGCCAGGTTACGTTTTTGGAAGTCAGCATAAGCTCCTTTGAAATATTTGTCTTGAAAGAAAATGTTCTTGGCAGTATGCAGTTGATGGTGTATGCACTTCTGTGTGAAAACGTAGTTCTTTGTGGGGAAAAATAAAACAATTTCCCATTCAGGACAGTTCCAATGACCAACAGGGTGAGATTAAACCACCTCATCACCTTTCAGTCTTTTTGGCCTTAGGCTTCAAATCTTAGGAGGTCATTTTTAAGAAATGAGGATGTCAGGTTTGGTTTCAGTTCCTGTTTTATTTTGAAACCCGTGTCTTTGTGTTTCAGTTCTGTCTTGACTTCCCTGGTTCCCATCTGCCCTGATTGTCTGCACCTGTGTCTCGTCAACCCTTCTGTGTATATCTTGTCTTGTCTTTCCCTTGCTCCCTGCTGGTCCGTACTGTTTCCTCCCTCCATGTGCCCTGTCAGGTTTTTGTCTAAGCGCTTGTGTTTTTGTTAACCCTGCTCTGCAGCACTTTTGGTTCGTTTTTACGTAATAAATCACCTGTTTTCTGGAACTCCTTCATCTGGTTCCTATCCTCCACATCGTGACACAAGAGGGAAAATGTTTTGAAGACATTGAAAAGTCTTTGAAATATATATATATATATATATATATATATATATATATATATATATATATATATATATTTATCTCTCTCTAAATGTTCATGATTGAGTTAGCACCAATGTTACACATCTGCAGACAATGTCCCCAGTAATGATTAGGAAGAGTTTTTTTCCTCCTTCCATCAAGACTGTAAGCTGAACAGAACCAACTTCTGTAAAATTCATGGTACAACACCCACAGATACAGCTTCCTTTGCCCAAGGGCAGTTCCTCTGTGTTTTCAACTCTACTTTTCCAATCAGACATATTGGTGTCAAGGCCTCATCTGACACAAAAAACAACTGACAGCTTCTTGGAAGCCTATTTCAATTAGTATAAGAGCCTTGGCTTACATCCATTCATTCTATTCTAAGTGGTCTATACATGTAACATGCAAAAACACTTATAGAAAACTCTTTATTATTAGGGCCCGAGCAGTGCGAAGGCCCTATTGTATCTGTAGGAATTTTTATTTTTCTCATTCTTGTTTTTCTTCCAACGAAATGAGGGCCTTTTTGCCCCCCTAAACGTGCCCCGAAAGTCACCAAATTTTGCACGCAAGCCAGGCCTGGCGAAAAATGTGATATTTAATGGTTTGCATTAATGGGCGTGGCCTAATGGCTCAACAGCGCCCCCTAGAAAACTTTGTGCCTCAAGCCCCACAATACGGTTTGACATACATGCACGAAGATCGGTACAAACCTGTATCATGTCGCAACTTAAAGAAAAGTCTCTTGGCGCCATGGCCGAAACCCAACAGGAAGTCGGCCATTTTGAATTAATCGTGTAATTTTGGCGCAATTTATGCCATTTCTTCGGCCGTTAATGCGGCACAAACCGTAATGTACACCCAGGTGTGTTATACATCAAAATGTGCATCTCGATCCTGCAACGACGCGCATTACATTTCTCAGTCAAAAGCATTACCGTTGCGACGATAGACGCCAAAAAGCGCGCCCTCCCCCTTCATCTGATTGGGCCATATTTGATCGTTCCTACTTTCTGCCATAACTTTTGAATGGTTTGACATAAAGACTCGTGGGTGGTGTCATCGGACGTGGTTTTGAGTCCTTGACTTTTATTGGTGAAAATTGCATGCGCGAAGGCCCGTTCATCGCTGCTTGCAGCTTTAATTGGTGTTGTTTCTCATTCACTTGGATGCAAGAGTGTGCTTATGTGAAAAGGTAAAACAAATATTGGACTTATCTTTGTCTTCAGTGTTTTGGAAAAATGTGGGAAATCATAAGTTTCAAGAATATATACTGAGAGGCTACATTACTGATGAGCAGCAGTGATATTGATGAAACATTCAAAAACTTGAAGATCAGACACAAATTATATGTATTTATTTTTCTGTGCCTGTAGAGAAAGAATAAGTTAGAAGCTCCATAAATTGAAAAAAGAAATGTCAAAAGATCACAGACAGCCTACCTCTTGCCATCTTATGTTTGTGTGTTAAACATTTAGCAGACAGTTATGCAAGTATTGTTGGGTCTGGTGTTTTTTCCAATGTGATGTATCTTCTAGTTGTATGACAGCAGATTTCTTCTATAATTGTCTGGTTATTGGTATTTACGTTTATTTTTTTAACTAGTTGATTTTTTTATTTCAACAACCTTTTAATTCCTGAAAAGAAATCAACAAATTAGGAAACATTTGATGAGAAAATGCAGACCACTTTACTCATCACCGTCATTATTAGTACAGGTCTCACTGCTAAGATCAACAATACTTCTACTCAAGTGACTAAGTCACCAATGAAAGTGTGACAAGATTCACAAAACGTCAATCCCGACACCAAACCAAGACGTCAAGCTTGTAGCTCTATCAGGCTTCAACACTGTGAGCTCAATGCTAATGACAGATTACTAACATACTTGTTCTCAACACATGTTTATGTGCATCTTTAGCTACTGTACTTGCATAATATCAAATCTTTAGTTTAGCCTAATTTAGTTTAGTTATCAAACTGCAGAATAAGAATAAATTGTCATAAAATATGAACAATTCAAACAATTGACTAAAGAGGCTCAAACCGAATTGTTGTATGACACAATCAGAACAATCCAGTTCAATATGATACAATATGTTGATATGATTATGTATATGGCTATACAGTTGTATGAAAAAGTGTTTGCCCCCTTCCTGATTTCTTATTTCTTTTGCTTTTTTTTGTTTGTCGCACTTAAATGTTTCAGATCATCAAACAAATTTAAATATTAGACAAAGATAAAACAAGTAAACACAAAATGCAGTTTTTAAATGAAGGTTTTTATTATTAAGGGGAAAGAAAAGTCCAAACCTACATAGCCCTGTGTGAAAGAGTGATTGTTGCCGCCACCCGTTAAAACATAAATTAACTGGGGTTTATCACATCTTTGGAAAGCTGAGTTCAATTTCTCTATCCACACCCAGGCCTGATTACTGCCACACCTCTTCTCAATCAAGAAATCACTTAAATAGGACCTTCCTAACAAAGTGAAGTAGACCAAATGATCCTCAAAATCTGTTTATTTGTGTTTCAGTTCTGTCCTGACTTCCCTTGTTTCCATCTGCCCTGATGATGTGCACCTGTGTTTCGTCAAGCCTTCTGTATATATCTCGTCTTGTCTTTCCCTTGCTCCCTGCTGGTCCGTACTGTTTCCTCCCTCCATGCGTCATGTCACAGTTTGGGATTTTTGCAGAAGGCATGTATGAGCTTCATTCTGATTTATGTTAATCTACAGGTCAAGGCCTTTCCAAAAATGTATTTGGTTTTGTCATATGATTAAGTTTAATTTTTACCCCTGTAGGGTCGGATCCTCTGTCAGGTATATACCTTATTTTACCTAACAAATACATCCTGGGTCAGAATGACATACACTAACATTGCTGTATTTGACGTCGTTTTATACGCATCTCTGCGTACCCTTTGCCGTAGGTGTAACGCGTTGGTGTAACGCGGAACCCTAAATCAGCGTTTATTCTGAAAAAACTTCGGAACAACGAGCAAGCAAGTGATTATGTACATTCACTGAGTGAATATTATGAAAGTAAAATATATATTTCTCGCTAGAAATGTAATCAAAACGCATTTTTATGCAGAAACTAACTCAAAATATTGATTTTTTTCACTAAAAAATGAGAATTTTTTTTTTTTTTTTGGTGTCACGGCCAGAATTTTGAAAGTCATGTGACTTGGACGCAAAACGAATAGGCAGAAAAATTTAACATTTATACAATTCAAGGGCTATTATTGTAACCCCTCTACGTTTTTGCACTTTGGACCAACGTAGGCAGGGTACGTTTTTATGTGAGACTTGGTTGATCCACCACATCCCTGACAATCTAACCCACGAATAAATATACATATAAGGCTAATTTTTTTTTTTTTCTTTATTTCTGTCTATTTTTTTCCAAGTTTACAAGCCAAACTAACAAAACCCACACTTTACTCACTAACATGTTCAACACATGATGATGATGATGATGATGATGATGATGATGTTGATGATGATGATGATGATGATGATGATGATGATTGTCCCTTTTATCTAAACTTTATTAAATGAACCAGGTAAGAATTTTCCTTCACTTGAGGATAGGCTGCAAATTGCAGTATGGATGTGACCTTAGTGACCTTAGGGACCTTGACACCTTGCAGTCATTGAACCAACCATGAATCTCTGGCAAAAACACAAAAGCTCCTACCTGCAAAGTGATCAAAATAAGTAGGGAAAATCTTCTCATCTCCACTTTAAAACTCATTTATACAATGTTTTTGTTTGGTATTGGTAACACATATTATCAAATATTTTTATTATCAAAAACAGTGCATTATTTATCAACTAAAACAGTGCATCATTTATTGGCTATCTATAAAAAAAAACATAATTGTTCGAGAAAACAAGTTTTTGTTTGTTCTCTCTGGAGAGTGCATTTTACTATACGAGGTTTCGTGTTGGACTAAAGGCTGAATTATACTTCTGCGTCAAAACGACGCCGTGTCTACGGCGTGTGGTTTTTGTACACGCAGAGGACACGCCGTCACATGCGCCGTCAGTGACGTGCACCTCCCGAAAATTGTAACTACGCGTTGAGGAGACGCCGTCCACACGCAGACCGAGAGGGCTGTGATTGGTTCGTTTGAAAGCGAAGCATTTCCGGTTTCCGGTTTGAAGCAGTAGTGAACTTCCAGGGCTTTTTTCTTTGTTTATGTGTGATTTTTTTTGTTTTTGTTTTTTGCACAATAGTTGTCCTTATTTCTTTGATTTACTGTGACCGGAAAAAGTCGGATAAACCATTCAGAAAAAGATCGCTAACTAGTGGCCGCGGGGGGTACTGCACCGCGACCAAATGGAGAGACGGAGAAGTCTGAACAGTTCGTGACGGTGTCACGGGTGCGCCGTGTGCTCTGCGTGTGTGTGACGCAGAACCATACTCAGCCCTTAAAGGGCTGAGTATGGTTCTGCGTCACACTCAGGTCGATTGCATGAAAGGAGCAGCGGATTAGTTACCATGGAGATCAATTCTGTGCAGCTAGCCTGGTCAAGACCAGGCTGGTCAGCCTGTTCAGACTTAAATTCATTAACGCATGAATTTTAAATGATTTTAATTTGTGCATTTTACCTCATTTTCATTAACCAACTAACAACATTTTACAGTTTGACATAATTGCTCCTTAACTTGAGGGCTTTTGCATGAAAGTAGAATTAAGAACTTCAGGAGAAAGCACGGATTGACATATCCTATGTTCATCAAAGCTGCATCTGCTGCGTGAATGCCAAGCCAAGTCGAGAAGGCACAGCTATGTCAAGCAAGTGTTTTTTATCCTGGTACATACGTGTGCTTTCTTAAACACGCAATGATGTTGGTGACAGATTTACTGTTGCAGAAATGGAGAGGACACCTAACAGTTTATGATGGAAACTTTAGATTAAGAATCTAATGTGTTAATAAAAAAGAGAGAAAAAAAGAAAAAGAAAGACAAAAAAGGGAATACAGTTATTAAGAAATATTTAGTTATTAAGTCTGCCTGGGAGACAGTAGTGGACAGATCGAATTTGTAGTAGTTCAAAGTATACAGTACATTTAGAATTCATTTGCAAAATAACTTCTTACTGTGGGTGATATCAATCAAACTGAAGTTGATACCGGGTATTACATTGGAATTTCATTTTAAGAAAAAGTTGTCATGAATTTAAAACTTTAAACACAATAATAAACATTTTGCACAATTTGTATTATTATCCCTTAATACACCTGTTAAGCTGCAGGTGACAGCAAGATATATAGCCTGAATGGACTATATAGGAAGATTATGATGCCAAATTACAATTTCTCTGTAAAATTGTGTTGGAGGATACTAAAAATTAGGTACACAGAAGATCATGAATACTGCTTACTCCCTTTCCTGATTTTGGGCAACAGCCGTCGGGTTGCATTAAAGCATAATTAACAGCCCTTTACTTAATTATTATTATTGTTGATTTATGATAATAATACATTAACTGTAGTAGCACATCATTGTCAACTGAAAGACACATGAAACCATTGGCTCATCTCCTCCAATAACATTGTTTCTATGTTTCGAAAATGCCGAAATAACTTTTATTTTTTTACCAGTATTGTTTTAGTTTGTACAATTCTGAACTGTAATGTGCTTGAAGAGCTTGAACCTGTTGGATGGAGCTGTTCACAAACACCGACATGTTTGTTCTGAAACTTCTAGATAGCACATGACATTGCAAGATGTTCAGACACACTCCTCATGGAAATCAGTTTGTTGTGGTCTTTTACCTACTTTCTAATTACCTACATAATTAGAATGAATCAACTGTATAAAAGTAAGTAAGAAAGTAAGAAATTAGGAGCTATCAAATATGGCCCAATCAGATGAAGGGGGGGCGCGCTTTTTGGCGTCTAGCGTCGCAACGGTAACGCTTTTGACTGAGAAAAGTCATGTGCGTCGTCGCAGGATCGAGACGCACATTTTGATGTATAACACACCTGGGTGCACGTTACGGTTCTTGCCGCATTTACGGTCGAAGAATGGCATAAATTGCGCCAAAATTACACGATTAATTCAAAATGGCCGACTTCCTGTTTGGTTTCGTCCATGGCGCCAAGAGACTTTTCTTTAAGTTGCGACATGATACAGGTGTGTACCGATTTACGTGCATGTACGTCAAATCGTATTGTGGGGCTTGAGACACAAAGTTTTCTAGGGGGCGCTGTTGAGCCATTAGGCCACGCCCATTAATGCAAACCATGAAATATCAAATTTTTCGCCAGGTCTGGCTTGCGTCCAAAATTTGGTGACTTTTGGGGCACGTTTAGGGGGGCAAAAAGGCCCTCATTTCGTTGGAAGAAAAACGAGAAAAAAAAAAATTCCTACACATACAATACGGCCTTCGCACTGTAAGTGCTCGGGCCCTAATGATAATAATAATAATAATGATAATAATAATAACATAGGGTTCCAGCAGCTTTGCTGCATGGTCCAATAAAGATATAAAGAAGAAAGAAAGAAGAGTTTTCACAACTCCACCTGTAGACATACATGCCTTGTCTTCGATGTTACCCTAATCGGGTTTTCTGTGTCCGGACCTGCTCTCCATTATCCTTGGCTGTATTTAGGTTCCTGATCTCTCAGTAGTTAGCACTGTTGCTTCACAGCAAGAAGGTTTCCGGTTGGACTCCTGAGCCCATCAGGAGTTTCTAATGTTTGCATGCACTCCTTGTGCTTGCGTGGGTTTTGTCCGGGACTCCGACTTCCTCCCACTGTCCAAAAAGCATAGGTTGATTGATCATTGTAAATTGCCCATAGGTATGTGTGCGAGCGCACATGGTGTTTTGTCAATATATGTGGCCCTGCAAGTGACAGGCAACCTTTTCAGGGTCTACCCCTGCCTTTTCCCTGTAATGAGCTGGGATAGGCTCCAGCAGAGCTCTATGGTGCTGTACAGGATTAAGCAGGTATATGGATGGATGGATGGATGGATGGATGGATGGATGGATGGATGGATGGATGGATGGATGGATGGATGGGTGGGTGGATGGATGGATGGATGGATGGATGGATGGATGGATGGATGATGGATGGATGGATGGATGGATGGATGGATGGATGGATGGATGGATGGATGGATGGATGGATGGATGGATGGATGGATGGATGGATCTCTCAGTGCTGATCAGAAAGATTATTACATCTCTCTCCATGCAGGCCTGACTCTTTGCAATCCGTCTGCTCTGCCCCTGAAACTGGTGGCTTTATTCTTTGTTTGTTTTTTGCTCATGTTTGACCTTGCTTACTGCCCTCTGAATCTGCTAGAAATATTCTATCCACCCAGCAGGGTTGTTTTCTGTTTCTGTGAACTTTGTTAGAAATGTTCACTTTTGTTATTGGATTAATTTTACTGAAGATTTTGTTAAAATTTTTGGTGGCGTTGTGAATGAAGACTGCCTTTAGAATTAATCTTACATTGATTGTCTTACCTCTACTAAGACCACGTTTGAATCTTACCTTTACTTCACATAACTACATCTGTTACTACCACATAATAATAATGATGATTATGATAACAAAACCAAATCTTATATTAATAAAGTGCAATCATGTACAAAGTTTTACATTTTTGAGAAAGAATAAAACACAGAAGATACAAATCATGCAGCAATCCCAATATTTGGTTGAATGGCCATAAACCAGTTGTAGTTTTAATAGATGATCTTGGTAATCAATAGCAAGCTTGCAAAAAGATGAATATATTTAACTGCTCCTGTAAAAATGATAGAATGGAATTACATCTGGTGGTTTTCAAAAGATACAAGTTAACACTTGTAGACCCTTTTAAAACATTAATGCTAGCATGATTTAAACATTCAACAACCAGTTTGGAAACATGTTTGGGGTAATAGTGTTTTTGACAAGGTAATTATCTAAATAGTCTGGTTTTAGAAAGAGACACAGTATGATGACTGCAGCTGTTAAAGTTGTAAATTACATTGTTAACGACCTAAATTGTAAAAGTATTGTTCTGCACTTTTTTTTTATTTATCCAAGGCTTTTGACACAGTTGAAACAATATCCTTGCAATAAGGCTCTATAATTGTGGACTGTTTGAACATACTGTAGGCTTGTTTTACAGTTACTTGTCAGCAAGAACAGTCTGTCCACTTTGCTGAATCTTGGTCCTGTGCTTCATGAATGGAAAGGTGTGCCGCAGGGCTCAATTTTGGGATATCTTCTGTTCTCACTATATGTTAATAATCTCCATAAAATGTTTCAAGTGCCTGCTGTCATTTTTTGCTGATGATGCCATTTTATATTGCTCCTTAACTCCAAACCACTGAACATCTGCAGTCTCTATTTGACATGGTCCAATCCTGTCTATTCAACTTAAAGTTGGTGTTAAATTTAAATGCAAACTAATCAAAATCCATGTTGTTCTCAAATAACAAAGAAGTTGCAATAAATGCCAAGATAACCACTGCTCATGCCTCTGAAATAAGTCATACAAGTATGGATCAGATCCTGATTTTCAACTTTGCAACTCTATGTTGAAAACCTTTTATCAAAACTAAAACAAAAGTTCAAAGTCTTTTTCTGGAATAAATCCTGCTTTTCTCATCAGTGCAGGAATATTTCATCTCAGCAACTTTTATGCCATTATTAAATTATGATGATTTTTATATACAACTGACCAATAACTTAAAAAGCTTGATGCTATCTATCACTGCGTTTTCCATTTCGTAAAGTTTGGTTTTAAAATCATACATGGTAATTGTTAGATGTAATTATACTAGAGCAATGTTGACGTAATCGATTACGTAAAGACGTAGATTTTCAGCCTGCATTGATGCATCGCATATGCACAGCACACTGATAATGGCGAGTATAGTCCTCTACCGGATTCTAGCATCAGGTTGGGACTTTTTCAGGGATAAATCCAACAAAATGGTGCTCTGTACGGCCAGTAAAATAGCGCATCACAGTAGCACAACCACCATGCCTGAGCATGGTGGTTGTGCTGCTGCTCAAAAGAAAACATACTGTGGTTCTCAAACCTATAATTGATGACACTACAACAATACAAGCATCTACCTAAACTAAGTGACAGTAAATGTATTAGCCGCATTAAATGTCTGTTTGTTATTTTATAATTTTCCCATGTAAGTCATGGCTTGATTATTTTCTGGTGTAAAATATAAAACGATGATGCTAACAGCTTACCTGCTTCAAAGTGTTTCAGCCTATTTGGGTCTTTTTTGAGCACTTAAACTAAACAATATTGATTTCTATTAATGTCATATTTGTGCTGCCTGTCAATAAAACAGTTTGCAAATATACATCCCTCTTTGTGCTATCACTTCCATCATTTAAGATCATTTAAGTTTAAGATCATTTTTGTTTAAAAACGTAACATATTCAAAGTGAATTGTGCAGTGTTTGTGATGGAAAACCATTCAGACTTAAAACACTGGGCAGAATTTAAGTTACAATTATAGACTTTTACACAAAGTGATATCTCGAGCAGTTTTTGCACTTTTTGGACTTTGAATAAGTTAGTTAAGTTTGATTAAGATTGTTCTGAATAAACCAAATGATGCCTGAAGACACTTTTGCTTTGGTTTATGTATGAAATTTATTTTATTATTTTACAAGTAAAAAGTTGTGAGAATGGTCAAATTTATTATTTGTTGGCATTTAAAAGTAAGATCTATCAAAAAGTGGTAAACAATATTCACAAGATTAATCTAAAAAAAAAAAAGAATCGTGAGATTAATCGACAGGAAAATAAGCAGCCCTAAATAAGAGACAATTGTACTAAACAGGCCTTTTGATTTAGATATCAGAGATCATATGTATCCAGCCAAAGCTACCAGCTTCCTGGAACTATGTTGTGATACAATACACTGTAGTTGGAAAAATGCAAAGATTCCTTCCCATCTTCATCGTCATATTGTTTTTGAACATTTTGAGGACAACCTTTTTGTAGCCTTTTTTGCAACAAGTTTAAATAGTTTTAATTAAATGTGTCATGTTTGGGCCAAAATACCTGTGGCCCAGTAGCACCTCTGTTTAGAGTAGTTTAGTCTTAAGAGCTGGAGTCAGCTTCTTCCCTGCAGCCATCTTTGACAGAGTGGCCATACTTTGTATATTTCTTGTTACAAGATTTGCACTACCCACTTCCAAAAGCAAGTGTGTGGGGCTGTGTTATGTTTCAGTTTTTGACTGTCACTGGGGGCCCTTACATGCTCTCTGGTACAAAAATGTTTATTTTCAATGTTTCAGTCAATGTCGAATTTATATAAATATATAGTCCATAAACATGCAAAGAAGAGTACAAAATACTGTGTGATTAATAAGATCCATGTTTGACTATTTTTCTGTTGCTCTAATTAATTAGAAAGCCAGATGGAAAGCTCTGTGGAGAAAAAACACATCTGAGCACACATCAAAATAAACCAGTGATATTTCTGTGTGTCCTAATCAAAAAATAGACATTAGGACAGAAGGCTACAAACAGGTAGCTTACTAATAGCTTGTAGAGGCATTTAATATTTCTTCTTCACAAAATCAACACGATAACACGATAAAAACTTTGTACATGCATGAGATCCAGTTATGAGAGGTTGGGAGGGAGCTAGGTTCTCTCCCCAGGATGATCTGTGGGATTACCTGACCATGGGCTTGTTTAGCCGCGTAAAAAGTCCATTAGCATCAGGTTAAGATTTTCCTGGTTAAAATATAAGGATAACAAAATGCCAAAGACGACTTCCTACTCAAGTAATTTTTTTCTCCTTTGTGTGTGTGTGTGTGTGTGTGTGTGTGTGTGTGTGTGTGTGTGTGTGTGTGTGTGTGTGTGTGTGTGTGTGTGTGTGTGTGTGTGTGTCCATCTATCGAGTATATCTCATTAGTATGCTTTGGCCATGAGGCTACTCTGACAGCAGGGCCTCTGAGACCAGCAGCGTCATGAATTCTTTAGCTTGAACTCACAAGTATTTTTGCTCTCATCACGCCTGACAGGACAAGTCCTGTCAACGGAAGACAAGAAGACACACATAAATACATTTACACATACCACACACTCACACACTCACAAACCTGAATCGTGCACATACTGTACATTGTTACTTCCCAACTTACACTTTGTTAAATTAAAGCCTTTATGGCTTACATGCAAGCACAACCTCCATTAAACCATCGCTTCAACACATTATCTTCTGACTCACAGAAGAGGAGCCAAGCATACCCATGTGTAACACACACACACACACACACACACACACACACACACACACACACACACACACACACACACACACACACACACACACACACACACACACACACACACAAAGAAAAAAAATCTGTGAAATTTTTCAATCTCTTCTTCTCCCTTTCTCTCTCCCTCTGCCTGTGGAGAACATTGGCAGGAATCAGGGAGAAGAGCAGGGTTGCTAGGCGACAGGTTGTGGTTGCCATGGTGAATTTAAGTGGAACAGCTGGTCCAATCAGCATAAAGTGCGGGCAGGCGGGGGCCGAGCCAGCGAGGCTCATGCCAGCACAGACAGACAGGAAGGAGAGTCTGCTGAGGCATGCAGGATGGAGAGGATAGGTTTTTGGTTTTAACAAGCCCTTTATTGACCAGCACCCAGAATCACAATACAATCAAGTCATCAACCCATCAAAAGAAAAACCCTCACAACTCATACAAAAGGTTGTCATTCTTCCCCCCAATACAGCACAAGACCCCTCCGACAGACCATCTATCCACAAAAACCTCCAGGTCACCCACTATTTTGTAATAAGAGTAGTCCACTCCAAGACGGGACTTCAGAAGGCCCTTCAAAACTTCAACTGGATCTACACTACCAGAACCTAAAAACCGGTTCTTCCTTGCAGCCAGATGGAATCAATCTGACAGATGTGATGTTGAAAATCTCTCTCAACATCTCCAAAGATGTAGCCGACATCTTCAGCAGATGACCGACCTTCGTGCATCTGGCTCCTTTACCCGAACCCGCAGACTGGAGGATTCCAGCATCGGAGAGGGAAGGAAGTTGTTGAAGAACAATAGCTCCTCAAACAACCACATGCTTGGAGTCTCCTCAGGTACACATGAAACGTCAAACACCTGCCACGCTTGCAGAATGGATGCATAAAAAGGTGAAAGCCCAGTAAGATCCACTTCTGCAGGTTTCATGGGGAAAAACTGCTTGTCGTAGCCCAGTCTACCAACTCTTCTTAGCAACAGTCTTGCTGTGTCAATCCACCCTGGACCACAAACATAAAGCAGCGCCTGTGTGGTCTGTAGCATAAAGGAGGCAATCTTGGACTGAGTGTCACAGAGACCATGTCCTACTTCCATAACATAGAAATAGAGTCCTTCTGCCTGAATCCAGATCCGATCAGACCAGAAGAAGTTCAGGAGAGCCCTCCGTACCTCCTCCACCAAACTTCTGCGTGGTGATAAAGCAGGGGTGTCAAACTCTAGCCTGCAGGCCAAATTTGGCCCTCCATGTAATTATATTTGGCCCGTGAAGCCATACCAAATAACCATTGGAGCTGGCCTGCTAGTATTATAGCCTGCATTCCATGTACTGCTACTACTACAAATCCCAGAATGCTCTGCTGGTGTTTTGGCGCAAAAATCACAACAAGACCCATAAACACCCTCTCCTCTGTTTACAGTAGTCACAGCAACCTTATGCTAATATTGGCACCCTGCTACCTGTCCGAAAAATGGCGAAAAGGAAGTCATAAAACAGGATGCAAAATATCTGTTTACATACGTAAAAGACAGGCCTGTTTGTCTTGTATGTGGAGCCAATGTGGCTATAACCAAGGAGTACAACATTAGACAACACTATGAAACGAAACACCAATACAAGTACAAGGACCTGGACATGACTCAAAGGCACCAGAAAGTACAAAAGAAGTTTGATTTCACCACAGACTATGTTCAAGAAAGCCATATCAGGTAAGGTAGCTGTAAAGGCTAGTTTCAAATGTGAGCCTGAGTAGAAACACAGTAGCTGATAACACATGTGAACTTGCCACCAATCTATATGACCAGCTCATGGAGAAGGGAAAAGATTTTGTTGCATTCTCCCTCGCTTTGGATGAGAGCAGCGAAGCATCTGATACTGCACAGCTGTCAGTCTTCATCCGTGGAGTGGACTCAAATCTGTGTGTTACAGAGGAACTTTTAGGATTGAAATGGCACAACCACAGGGAAAGAAATCTTTGACGACGCTTCTAAATGTGTGACTGAAATGAAGCTAATGTGGGACAACCTCGTAGGGTTAACTACAGATAGTGCGCCAGCAATGTGCAGTAAAAAAGGTAGACTGGTGGGCAGGGTATGGGAGGAGAACTGTGCAGCTGTGCTAACTGTTTATCACTGCATCATACATCAATAATCACTATGTGGCAAAGCCCTAAAGATGGAACTAGTAGTTAACTTTAGCAGAGCTAAAGGTCTGAATCATCACCAGTTCAAATATTTTCTTGAGGAGTGTGGTTCAGAATACGGAGACATGCCGAATCACACAGAGGTGAGATGGTTAAGCCAAGGGAAAGTACTGAAAAGATGTTTCGAGCTACGTGACAAAATATTTCAGTTTCTGAAAAGCTTTTTGCAGTTGACATGGAAAATGCACCAACTAACCTCCAAATGGAACTGATTGAACTCCAGTGTAGTGACATGCTCAAGTCAAAGTGTGATGCTGTGGGCGCTGCACAGTTTCCACATTTCATCCCTGACAGAATGCCTCAGCTCCGCACCCACGCTGCTCAGATGCTCTCCATGTTCCGCAGCACTTATCTACATGAGCAACTATTCTCTTCGATGAAGATGACCAAAACTTCTGACATGAGATGTTTGACTGATGAACACCTTTGCTCGATCCTGAAAATTTCTTCAGCTCAGAGCCTGAGGAAGTACCATCCAAGAAGAGATGCCAGGCACTGGCTTGGACGCATCAGAGTAGATCAGTGTGTAGCAAACTGAGCCATGATTAACATTTTCTTTATGCACTTTTTCCTGCTGCTCCAAGGCATTGGGCTAGAATGGTTTCACGTCCATTGAAGAATATTATTAGTTATTTAATGTATTATTGTTATTTTATTTTTACATTTGTTATTAGTCTGTGGAAAAAGGTTACTGTTGATATTTAATTCAGAGGGCTGCAAAAAAAGAGGTATACAATTTGTATTTAATTTGTATTCATCTATTTGAATTTCATATGTATGCAATATTAAGCTAAATATATATATATGAAAAGATCCATTGTTATATCTGGTGGAATATTTCTTTCAATAAATATTAATGTTGGTCCGTGACTTTGTCCCAGTTTTGAATTTTTGCCCATCATGACTTTGAGTTGGACATCCCTGTGATAAAGCAATAAGTCTGTGCTTGAGACACGAGACGACCAAGTTATTAGGAACCAAAACCCTTCCCCTAAAAGACAGCTGAGGGAGCAATGTCCACCTAGACAACCAAGCACACACCTTCTCCTCAATCCCCTCACAGTTCTTCTTTGGAAAACCATCAAAACCCCAACACACACCCAGATCTTTAATGCTTCCTCTCCCCTACTGTAGCCCTTCAGGTACATCCTGTTCCCCCCACCGTCCCACCAATAGAGCTTAACTTTTGTCCCATTTCCCCCATGCAGATGAAGTGGTTTCATAAAGAGACAAAGCATCTGTCAGATGTAGCATGTCAGACTGGAGATGTGATTAAGACATTTACATCGTCTGCATAAGCAAATACAACAAAATGCGAGCATTGGAAAACCACTGAGCAAGGCTGAAAAGTTGCCTCGAAATAGGGCTTCCCTGCCACTGCGCAGGGATTGGCCGACTCAAGCCCGCCCCAAATTTTTACCAAACATTCAGCACTATGATATAATAACCCCAGCCAAGACAAAAATATGTTCCCTATACCAAAGGCTCTAAGAGTAAAAAAATAAGTTTAAATGATCCACTCTATCAAAAGATTTCTCATGATCCGGTGACAAGATACCACAATTCAAATCATACACTTGATACAAATCAAACACATCCTGCATCAGAAAAATATTGTCCATAATTGTTCTTTTAGGCACGCAAAACTCCTGGTGCTTGTCCAAGAGCAATCTGATTGACAGCCAGTTATTTCTTCCAGCGTCAGATCACTGTCCAAAGCAGCCCTATCTGCTGAGCTGAGCTGTGGAAGAACATTGAGGAGATCCTGCTCTCCATGCAACATGGCTGTTTTCCAAAGAGGACAGAATAGAAATCCACGGCATGGCTCAGCATCTCATTCTGATCAGTGGTTATGTGTCTTCCATGTAATCTCAAACAAGACAAACATTTATAGGTCAAAAAAGAAAGAAGTCGGTGCAACTGTGTCTTTAAGTTGGAGGGATAAAGATCCACTGGTCCTTTCACACGTTCATGCAGAAATGAGTTTAGCGCCGATCTCTTCACCTGTAATAGTAAACCAGCACCAGAATCAAAGTTTTTCCTCTTCAATAGTTTTAATAGAATTTTCCACTTCACAAAAAGTGGCTCCATGATTTGGCCATAGAAATTTACAAAACAAATCATTGAACTACCTAACTCTGCCCTAATGAATACTAATCTGGACCGCCTCGATACTGAAAGGATACTGGTAGCTGGATTCTTGCACTTACGTTTTGGCCATGGCTGAGAACAAAATTATAGTCCCAGCACAAGTCCCACCCAGTCTACCTCATTTGCTGGAGTAGAATGAGTTTCCTGCAAAAAATAAAAATAAAACATCAATTTGTTTTTGGACTGCAATTTCACGAATCAATGCTCTCTTATGCCTGTCCTTCCTGACCATTTAAGTTCAAGGTTCAAGTTCCAACCCTAATGCCTTGCATAAGGAGCATTCATGGAATTGGTTAGCTGCTCACTCAACGCAATGGACAAACCTTTCTCGATGAGAAGAGAGTGCAGAGGGGAGCCTTCTCGCCCCAACGGGATGTTTGTGGCTGGATACACGATGGATTCCTGGCAGAAGTGAAGAATCCTGTGTCTGTTGATACTGTCAGAATCAGAATCAGACTTTAATGACAGGGTTTGAATACATCAAACAGGGGGTCGGGAATGTTGAAGATGTCTACATAATTGGATTTCTGTTAACAGGATTTCTACTTTTTGTAGTTGGCGGTTACCTAAATTCGGAAAACGTCGGCAGCTATTCTGGCTATTTCAAGGCTGCCTGGTGCATGTGATGGACTATGTTGTGCTGACCCAAGACAATAGTTGCTGTCTGAATTTGGCTCCCATGAGGCCAGCCTTCGCAAGCCGGCCAACCTCAATCTCCCCTGCATGCTATACTAAAAAGATGCTCTGCTCCCACTAGCCCTCCCCTTTCCCCTTATGACACCTGAATACGAACTATACAGATGTAAACACGATCCAGCCTCGCAGCGCTACATCATCCCTAACTCAAACCCATGTATACTTTTTAAGTTGTGAAAATGTAACCCTCCATGTGTTCAATAAATCCCACTATGTAATAACAGTAATAACAGTCTTAAGGCTCAGAGAAGAAGGTGGATGAGGTGCGTTCTATCCAGAGTAAAATCCAGAGTACAGTTAAAATCACCGGCAACAACTAGTTTGTCTTGATTGCAATTCACTTTTAAGTTAATCAAAAAAAGAAACCCTCTCAGAATCATGATTTAGAGTCACAAAACAAAACACTGAACTACCTATGTCTGCCCTTACCAATACCAGCCGTCCTGGAACAACCTCGGTCACTGAAAGGATGCTCACAGATTCTTTCTAAATAAAATAGCTACACATGCGCTAAAGTTTATTCTCACACGGTTGAGAATAAAATTACCATCCCACCACAACCCCCAGTCTACCTCATCTGCTGGAGCAGAATGAGTTCCCTGCAGAAAATAATATATAAAGTTCTCTTATTACTGTCCCTCCCACCGTTCACATTCAAGGATCCCACCCTAATGCCAGGCACAAGAAGGTCAGAGGAAAGAGAAACAGCAAATAGACAAAGGAGAAAGCAGTAAAGAAAGAAACCCATGTGATGCATCATCATGTAAACTTCTTCATGTTCCTAGCCCTCATACTCATTTTTCCTATAGCAGTTTTTCTCAGAATTGTTACGTGCTTCTTAAGACGGAACCGTTTGCGTTCATCCAGGAGGTGAAAACCCAAAATTCGCTTCAGCACACTAACGGATTGAATTAACTTGAATTACTTGAAGCAATTGTTGACTTTACAGTAACTGACTTTTTATAAGTCTCATCCAAAAAACTGTTTATATCCTCCAAGGAATAGAGATCCTTGGATCTAGTACAAGTTTACACAACAGATGCAACATCTGATTCAGAGTCATAATCCATTTCACCTTCATCTACACAAAAACTCTCCTCAACAGTCACAGCACTGCTTCCAGCGCCATCTGCAGAAACACCTGGTCTTCGCTGACCACCTTGACCACCCTGACCTCTTATCACACAAACTCTTCCTCTCAGATTTCTATCCATTGCAGGGCCTCACAAACCAGTGCTCTCTGAACTGGCTTATATGTTCCCTCACATCCTTAGCTACAAGTGTGATCAATTTTGAGTTGTGTTCAAGTGGCGATGCCTCTGCTTTAATTGTGTTTGACTTTTGTCACCTGTACTCACCATTATACAGCACAGGTGCATCACAATGAAAATGCATTGGCAAGTTGTGTCTAAACAGGTGAAAAGTGCTTATAGTTTTGCCAAAAGAGTGATTAATTCAATTAGTGGATTCAGGCAACTAAGCATTTGGTTCAGACAATAGGGTTTAGTGTTGTAGCAATTGAGAAAAACTGTAATAAACTGTAATAAACACCCCACGTCCTACTAATTCATGAACGTCAAGTTCACCGGTCATGAGCACAACAACAGCCTTGTTCATCCACAAAGCAAAAGAACATCCTTCATGGAAACGCCATTGTCTGGTATCCTGACTCCATGTCAAATAGAAGGAGGTGGCATCGCAGAGGACAGCATCCTCCAACAAGCCACCAACTAGACCACAACGACGAAGTCAACTACAACGTACACTTACCTGATCATGCACAGAAAGAAAGGAGTAGAAGAAAATCCCCAAATGAATGAATGAAACCAAATCAAACTACGCGCCACTCAGACATTATACCACCAACTCACGCTCACACGCACACACACATTGCCACCGGAAAGGTGGAAGAGAAGAGGAGAGGAGAGGAGAGGAGAGGAGAGGAGAGGAGAGGAGAGGAGAGGAGAGGAGAGGAGAGGAGAGGAGAGGAGAGGAGAGGAGAGGAGAGGCTAATGTGTGAAACTGTAAAAGGACTAAAAGAGAACAGATAAGGAAAGGGTAAATTGAGGTCAGAAAAAGACAGGAACGGGCTTAATGAAAAATAGTTTGGCTGGTCAGATGAAATGATTTTAAATCAAAAGTCGTAAAGACGTACAAAAATAGACTGTAATCTATTTAAGGATGCAGATTTCCTGAGACAGATTCCTGAAGTCAGGGATCCATTCGTTCAAAGATTATTAATCCCACAAGACCAAGAATAAACAGAGCATCAAATGAATCTCACTAAACGTCTCTCAGGCCTGTTTGAGGCAGCAACATCACACCTAATGCGGCAGCTAAGCTCATCAAAGCCAAGTAGAAAACATTTAAAGACACAACACAAACTGCAATATGAGAAAACAACACAGGCACCATTAGAGGCAGCTAATGACAAAGTGGGGATGAGACGCTGATAATGATAATAGGATGGGAAAATGTGTAGAGAGTAGGAATTTGCGATTAATGGAGCATTCATTTAAAAAAGAAAAAAAACTCACATGTGGTGTTTGGATGGTGAGAAGTTTAAGTGTGTTTTCTCTTAGCCTCAAATTATCAGTCAATTGCATTGAGCAGCTATGACAGATAAGTTCGACATGTTAATGGATGGTCGGAATGAAAAAGGTGTGATGTAATTAAGCTGGGAGACTGATGCTCAAATAGAACATGTAACTATTTGTGTTTCTTTGTGGGAGCCAGTGTTTACATCGTGCTTGTGTCACATTATCATCACAGATTAATCTGAGTAGGTGCTGCACTTGGAGTTGCTGTTTTTCCATAAGACGTTCAACATATTTATAGTTATAAAGATTACAGATTAAAATCAAAACAAGGATGTGCAAGGTCTTACACAAACTGAGATTTAAGGTGCATGTCAGTAAGACCTCATAGCTGCTCTCTGGACTCATTTCTGATTTGCTCATTTGGTCAATGTTCAGGAAAAGAACCATTTCTAGGTTTCCCGCTTGACAACACTGTCTGCTCTCTGATACTTTATCAGTTATTGGTTTTACAGTCTGTTGCATTTCTGAAAATAAAGCTAAGCACACACACACACAACGTGAGAATCAGTGTTAATGTCAGTGCAGATGGGAAGTTTTTACCCCAAAGTGCAAACTTCTGGAGTGCTTTTAAACCCACATATGGTGTGAGATCAGAAATGTACAAGCACGCACACACACACACACACGCACACACACACACTCACGCACACACACACACACACACACACACACACACATGCACAAAGAGGAACAGAAAATGTAAAAACAACACAGACACCAACACCATATGAGTCAAAGCAACCTCAAGTATTACACGTATTTAGATGAGTCTTGTGTGCTTTGGACACATCTGAAGGGACACACATGTCTTCTTGAAGGAGGACACACTGTCTCAGAACGTTTTGCATGAGCAAGCACAGAGGGGAGTGGGAAGAACACAGGCTGTCCCTGCTCCAACCAGTCAGAGCAGCCACTTATCATGCTTTTTCTCCTCACTAGCAAAATTATGTGTCAGTTTTTTCATGGGAAGTTTGAACTTCTCATCACTCGGCATGATTTAAAGATGAGACGCACGAGATAATCACAACATAGTTTTCAATGTCTTTACATTCCCTTCAAGTAGGGTCACTGACTCACTGCACAGAATTGAAATATTAAAATATTTTTTTTCTTTTTTTTAAATAAAGCCAATATTTTTCCGATGCTAAAACAGAACACTGACAGGCCACTGGCGAGGATAGGAAACGTCAGTGCCTTGACCAGCTCACAAGATGTCCTTTCACACAAAGCTCTCACTCTATCACACCTTCCTCCTGTCACTCACACAAAGCATGCTGGGAGGCTTGGTTTCCAGGGCGACCGAAAGGCACCTTTCCTTGACAACAGTTCAGAATGCAGAGATGGAGGACATTAGCTTGCACGTCAGGTGTGGCAGAACTGGTGCCTATAGCTCCACTATGAGCAGAACAGAATAACAGCCACCACTTTGCCCAAGAACAACGACTGAATTTGACCAAAAGCGGCAGGAAAACACACACACACACACACATACACACACACACACACACACACACAACAATATAAAACATGAATATGAACATACACATTAACTTTGTCATTTTTGATTTCGAGGTTTGTTAGGATCCTGGTAGGACAGATGACCTTCTGGGAGTTGAAGCAGCTCTCCGGGTGTCTGGTCTCAGTGATAAATGAACTAAGCCGCTTCTCACATATAGTGTGAATTAAAATTTCACACATAGTCTCTCTCTCAAAAGACTCTCACACACTGTCTTAAATATGCAATAACACACTCCACAATCCCCCCGTAGGTTCCAAAATACATCTTCAAAGAAACCCTCAATCTGCTTAACACATTACATATTGTATACACACACACACACACACACACACACACACACACACCCGCACATACACTCTCACGGATGGTCATGGCTGCACACATGCATGCACAAAAGAATACATCCGGACACCCCACACACATATCAAAGCGGTAAATAGGAAGACTTTGTGACAGAGTGCTGCTTTCAGTGGAGGTCCGTGACATTCATGAACAGGAGACTGAGGCCGAAATGAGTGCGTTGTGTGAGCGAAAAACACGCCGGATACCGAGAGAAGACACACGGTCACTCACACATCTCAAGAGAAACACACGGCAAAGCAGAAAACAAGAGGGAGGAGAAAACGGATGTGTGTTTTCAGGTGCATGTTTGTGTGAGACAGTGAGAAGGAGATTGAGTGCATAGAGAATTGAGTGCAGTTGGTAGTGTTTCCCCCTCGGCTGAGGCATTAACAAGCCTATAATGGACCCTCTTAAAAAGCCAACCAGGATCTCCTCCAAAACTAACTGATTTAGAGTGGCCGGGGCCCCCATGGGCAGTGGCCAAGTCCCCCTCCGTCCCTCCCTAGCACGTCTACAGCCAGCCCCCGGTGGCAGGCGGCAAAGAAACACATTGTGTTTGTCTACTGAACCACAAGCAATAGCAGTTTATAACACAATAAAACACCATGAGGAGGCATTAATTGGATATAATAGCCAAGGAATGATTTAGATGATTTAACACCTTTTCTCCACAACGTTTATATAAGAGAGGGATAAAAGGAGGAGCAGAATAAAAGAGAATTAGAAATAGACTTAGACACCTTCCCCAACTTTGACAAATACAGAGCACAAGCCCAGATGTAGACACACTCTCACGCAACAGCACCTATCAAGCAGATGTATATTTTATGACACGATTAGATTCATTGAATATGTTCACACAAATGCATGTAAGTTGATACATTCAAATCAATTTGAAGTGTCTGTAATAGATTAATGTAAATATGAAAATACAAGACGGGTATATTAGCGATACATTCACTCGTTTAAAATATATCAAGAAAAAGTGATTAATTCTGTCGATGCTGTTTTTGAATTAAGTCTGTAAAATGTGTGTTTTGCGCAATTTCATACCCTGATCATAGCTGATCATAACGATCACTCCATCACTCAAGCAGCTGATGTTGATAAGATGTGACAGGATGACTGGTCAGAAAAAAAACGCTCAGACATAACCTCTTTATCACTCATCAATATTTCAATGTCAGTATTTTATTCAATTAACAACTGAGAAAATAACACATTCCAGAATCTTGCTGCAAATGATCCTCAAGAAACCTGCTCGAAACCCTCGAAGCTTTTCCTCCACCTTATCTCTCCTGCCTTCTCTTCCTCGTGTCACTGTCTTTTCACTCCACGTAAGGCTGGACGGGAGTGGGGCCTCGCACGTATGTGCATAATTGGCACTTTACTGTCATATCAAATTCATATCAGCGCAGGGTCTTGGGCTGAGAAGAACAATGAGGGCCAGACAAAAGCATGGCTCCGTGCTCTGAAAGTCGCCCTGATAACCGCAGCACTGGCGGGTCAATAAAACCAATCATCTCTAATCTTCTTATGGGGGACTAAACAGTTTCCCCCAGATACTCCACAATGCCCACTAGACACAATGTGCACCACACTGTACCAGCATAAGTATTGCATCAACAGGGAGGGAAACAATGGCTGAACCATAACATCAGTGTACGACTTCATCAACCTTATCTGCAGCTCCATTATTGTCAGCTAAGTTCCTTGGGATATGAAGTTAGGCAAAGTGGTGAATTTATGGAAAGACGGGGGGTTGGTGCCTGGTGAAGTGGATTTCTATAAGTATATATCTATAAATATTTTCTTTGAAACCTAAATGAAGTACGCATTTTCAACAGTGAATCTTTTTGAAATACAAGACACATTTTTCACTGTGTGAAATACACCTGCAAAATCCCTGATAACCCCCCACTCTATTTTCAAAAATGAGCAGCAGTTTTTAGAAAAAAATCCACAAATACATTCGGTTTGTACTCTCATGTTCTTGGCTGTGACAAACAAGAGAAGCAGGAGACTGTTCTTGGACTCCATTTTGCCGTTTACAGTCAGCTATTGCAACACAAGAAGGGATTATTAAATGGCCCCCTTTCAGCATTTAGCTTCAACAACCTTACTAAACGCCACCGTTCTGATATATCAATGCTAGAAAATTCTAACATTTTAGTTCAGCCTGTCAGCGGACTTCCCAGACTTGAATACAGCTGTATGCAAAACCTCTGATGCTCCAGCACCCAACCTTTTTCAATTGGAAGAAGGGTTGGGTGTTTAAAAAAAAAGGAGGGATGGGGGATGGGAGAGGTCATAGGGCGACGCTGTATGGTCAGAAGAATCCCTCCCATCCAAAGATGCTTAATCAATAATAATTAAACAATATAAAATGCATATAATATTTATAAAATATGATGTACATCTCTAAGGCAAGGGATTTATCACACACACACACACACACACACACACACACACACACACACACACACACACACACACATATATATATATATATATATATATATATATATATATATATATATATATATATATATATATATATATGAGCATAAACAATATAAATCCAGCTACATTTTATATATAATATAAATAATGCTTTAATATATTTAGCTTTGTTGTTTCAGGGATACATTTCCTACACAAGCGTTATAACTATAATTTCTCACTGTCTCAATTCATAATTCTCTCATTAAAAAAATAGATAGATAAAATAAAATTGGATCCATCCACCGTTTTTTTATCTCCCAATGATTTTCGACTGAGGTGCGGATTAATTGCAGGGTAACTGACAGCGTGGAGGAGCAGTGTCCTGTGAATGTGAGATGAAAGCACGGTTTAGTCACAATGTGTGGATGGGAGAAAATCGGTATACAAGTTTATTGAGTTGTTACAGTTTTGCATGGAGTGGGGCTCGACTGCAGGGCATGAATGAGCATTAGTAAGAACAACGCTTTAAGGGAACCTTAAGCTTAAACATGTCCATCTGTTTGACATGAACATCTGACACCAAACGTTTGTGAATAACCGTTAAATATTACTTTTTTTTCTTTTCTTTTTTTTTTACCAACAATTAGCAACAATTAGCAATGAATGTTCAGAGTCAGTGAAGTTTCCTTGTAATTCATTTTGTCCTGTCCAGGAGTTTGATCCTGTGTGGGCCCCTGACTGCTCAGGCTGAAGTACACGACCAAAGAGCAGCTGCAGGCTAATTGCTAAATGTATGAATGGATTACAATTATTGAATATGTACCTAAAGAGATCCAGTAAAACTAAATATTGCACCATGCACATATATAGCAATCAATGTCAAACTGGAAGAAATATAGCATACTATAACCATCACAAATTAAGTAAATTAAATTAAAAATAAATTTTTAAAAAATAAACCAGAATAAAAATCTGAATGTTCATATAAATGATAATTTAAATAATTATTGATCTAAGGCTTCTCTATCTTTCCCTTAACACACATTTGACTAAGGACATGAACATGTATCCATGACAGATGCACACGTTCAACATCCTTTCAAAACTTACAACAATCGTACAGAAACAGACAAGATAATTACTGTTTTCCACTGGCCCTGTGACGTGCAGATCAATGCAAACAACTCATGACATTTATCAGATAGAGTCAAGGACCTCTGCATTAGTGCTGACGCTCACCTCACAAGTCAAGTGGCCAAGCATTATTGATATGGAGTCCACAAAGCAAGAGACAAATGTAATTTATTAATCTCCAAAACATCCAAAAGAGGAATTGTTGATGTTTATGAAATGATGATTAGGGGGAGTTGAACTTCTGAAAGCATGCCAAAGTGTGTTTGTAAGAGTCATTGTTCCGTGATAAGTGACAGTCCATCTCTCAGCAAACGTTCTGTGCAGTTTTGTCATTGTGAAATGATAAAGAGTGACATGTAGGTCTCGGTGTTACAGTGTTATACTGCTTTGTGTAGGAACTTTTCTTTTTCATGCATTCATATATACATATATGTATATGTATATACATACATATAAAATGTGGTTTGATTTAGAATGAACTAAATAAGAGGCATGACATAGTTGCTGGGCAAAAATAAATTGTTAAAAAAATAATAATTGCTTCTGCAAGCTTACCTGTGACCACGTGGACCACAGTACCTCTTATAAATAAGACTGCTCCATAGTAGCAGGTGTACTGTGAAAGATTCCTTCAGCTCTCCAGTTTCCTCTCTATACTGGGTGCATCTTTACAGAATTTAGCATTTGCCTACTTGCATGTATTAACATTGGCTGTTGATTGTGGTATCTTGCAACATATTACCATTTCTCCTTGGATTGGCCCCTTGCATTCTGATCAGCGGCCGGCAGCCTGATCGCAGAGGACAGCTTACTAGGCCTCTTGAATTGTTCACCAGGAACAATGGATTCCTTTGTCAACGTGTTTCTCTTTCTCTCGGTGGACAATACTGGAGGGTCCTTCTGGCTCTCTGCACTTAAGAAATGTTTGCAAAGTTACACCTCTTTATATGCCTCTCAAAACAAGTAGCAGTCCCGATATAACAGTGTGGGAGGTTGTTTTTTTTTTCGGGAAAATGCACCGGAGATAGGTTTTCTCTTTGATACAATTCGACCACTTCTTCAAATGACCCCCCCACCCCACCCCCCACCCCCCGTATAATAATGACTTTGCGATTTTTTTTTTCTTTGTGTTCTCGAGTCCCTCATTATTTTGATTTATTTTGACCTCATCAGCAAATACTCCGTATTGGTAAATAAAACTGAATATAAAAAAAGAAATATAAATGCAGCACGAATGCTATTATTATTCTAAAATTTCTGTAAATTAAAATGCAACCATTAAAAAGGGCCTGGCGTAAAACTCGTGTTTCAAATTAAAATGTATGAATTATATCCAATATATTATTTTGATGATCTTTCTGTCCCCCTGATCATCATGATTTATCCAGACCCAGAGCGTCTCTTTCCTGTATTAGACAATAGTTCGGTTAAACTAACTATAAGCTCTGTATCCGCATAACGAGCTTATGCTGCAGAGCTGCCCACTGGGCTGCAGGCTGACCTCTTCCTCCTCATGATGAATGGCTCCATAAGCAGATCTCCAGCTGTGCCTGTTCGGGTCTTCAACAGCATTTCGGAAATCGGTATGATTTCCCTGGGAAACTTGTTTGCCCACACCAAGAAATTTGTCATTGTTTCAACGTGACATTGGTATTATTATTATTATTATTATTATTATTATTATTATTATTATTATTATTATTATTATTATTATTATTATTATTATTATTATTATTATTATTATTATTATTATTATTATTATTATTATTATTATTATTATTATTATTATTGAGACTTTTTTCTAGTATGGGCAGTATTTTATTATATATGTCTAATGATTGCTTGTCTGCCAAGCCACGGCAAGACAGGACGTCACTGTGGAAATTAAATAAATTCGAATCTTTCTTTTTTGAATTTAGGCTTTATTCATTATTAATTTTTGTAGGTGGGGGGGTTGTGAGATTTTGTTTCATGGTCACATATTTTGCAATATTTTCCAAATGCATTGTCTGAAATAAAACCGCAGGCTACTGATTTGAATTTGTGCAGAAATAGCTGTTACAACCACACTTTCCACGTGTGATTTTGCAGGTTTGTGTCTCAGTCTGACCCTGCAACTTACCTTTTTATTTATTCTATTTCAGCCAAGTTTCATAAGACTGTGCGCATATTTTAATTTTAATTTTATTTTTTTTTTGCTTTTGTCTGCATGCATGCTGCATTCAAGTGGCACTTTACATCGCATCTTCTTAACCTTCATAGGAATGTTTTGCACCTGGCAGGATATTAAATAAAGAAATTATTAACTACATACACATTTGCTTCCAAATTGTCTTAATGGGAACTTCACATGAAGCATTTCGTAATGTAATTCAAATGCACAGGAAAAAATTTCCCAGCATTCCTCAAAAGTCCAGGGGCCGCAGCTCGCACAACTGGGGCCGACTCTCCTCTCTCTTTTGTTGGGGCTTTTGTGGGGGGCTGCGTGTTGGGACCGGGGGTGTAATGAGGGGGCTGCGACCCCCCGATGGGGGTGCATTTGCTGTCCAAAGACCGTTAGACAGTGGCTGAATGAATGGGGCCTGAATGTCATTGTAATGCACAGGGACAACTCCCCCTTCATTCAGCTTAAGATGTGGAGGCCGCTCAGCTCGGCAGAGGGAGAGACGAGGAGAGAAAACGCAAATGCAATTCAATTCAAAATCTCTCTCCCTTGCTCATCGTGCATGTGGAGGAACACGCGGAGTTACTTTGCAAATGTTCAGGCGTTATACTGCATTCGCATGCATGATATGTTTTGGGTTTTTTCTTTTGCACAAATGATAACCCCAGTTTTCACACAGCGGAGAGAAGATATGATGGAACCTCAGTATGGTGCATAGCTTGAGGATGCCAGCAACGATGAGAGTAAGACACTGAACAACTGAACAAAGGATTTTGAATCCAAGCAAGCGTGGACGCATTTCCTGCAGCAGTTGGCCGCCGTGCAACATGGGTTATTACTTTTTTTCCCGCAGACTTTCAGGCCTAGCAAATGGCTTGAATTAGTGGATTGACTTGCATTAATGTAAATGCAGTGAGGGCGTTTTTGAGATGCAGATTGCGCAGAGACTGAAATGAGGCAGTATGCATTTCAGTTAAAATAGTTAATAATTGCCTTTGTCTGAAGAAGCGCACATTTGCGATTCTATAGGCTTAGTTTTCCTGAGCAAAGAGCGGCGGATTTATCCTAAACACTGCAGTCGGTTCCTCCTTTCCATCTCTTTGTTCAGCCAACAGTGAGAGGTATAGACACAAGCCAAGAAAAGAGAAACGTTCAAAAATCCATTGACATTTTCCTACAGACCAGTAAGCATTAAGATTTAATAGGAACGCCGTTTAAATATACAACTTAAATACACGTAGACGTTAAGCGTCTGTGATGCTTTACCTGTTTAATAGGAAGCCCATAAAGATAGTCATACAAGGATGAGTAAACAAATTGTTGCCCTCCACTGAACCTCTAACTTTTACACAACATGCAGCATGCAAAAATGGGAGTAAGATATGCAAAGAGTTACAAGCCTTAAAAAGGTAGCTGATTTGTTATAGAAATCGGAATTTCGATAATTCATATGGATTCAAATGTGAAAATCTGTTTTAATAATTACTAAAACAGAGCTGATATAATGCATTTAAAATAGTTGACAAAAACACATCAAAATGGCACTTGGTCCGCTCTGTCAATACCTTTAAAATAAACAGAACAACCCTTTTAGTCAGAAAAGGAGGAGGCGGAGACCATAGAACATCTGCCTCAAAGGTGCAAGCACTGGTAGATGTCATACAACACATGGTCCTGTACACATTCACTATCATTCTGTAGGACTGCGGTATTTAACATTTGTCTTTGTTTGCCTGTTAATAAGAAAGCAATATATCACCATGTGGTGGTGGCATTGGTACACAGGGATTACGGGACACATGCCTTAGAGGAATCACAGTGAACTTGGACGCAGTTTTTATTTTTGTAAATTGGCAAAAAGGGATGTAAAATGAACTATTTAGTTCCAAAAGAAAAAAAGATCTGCATGGTGACTTAAGCCTGCAACAGGAACATTGAGATTATACATTTTTTTAAGAATCCCGGTACAATTATTGATATTATTATTATAATAATAATTAGTGTTATTATTATCATTATTTTATTATTAGAGTTGTTGTTGTTATTATTATTATTATTATCATTATTATTAATACATTTGCATGGAAATGCTTTTCCTTTATATCATTACATCTCTACGTAGGTGCTGTCGGGTCAGGAAGACTTTGGTATGTTTAGAAATTAGGTTCACCTCAGTGAAAGGCGCATGTCACAGCTCAGCTTATTCACCATCTTTATTTATCACCAGCCTTCGCTTGAGGCGGAAATAAGCAGCTGGAAATGCGCCTCTTGGATTTCAAGATGTTGAGGTGGACACAAGTCACGTTGGATCTTCTAGAATATTTTTGTTTTATTCAAAATAGCTTTTTATATCATTTTAATTTCTACAACATTTAACGCAAGCTTTAGCTTCGCCCTGCACTGGTGCACGCATGCATGCATGCATGCATACATGCGTGACGCGTTGCAGAAAAGCCAGGTCGGTGGTTTCAAGGACATTTGGAGCTCATGAGGATTTGGTTTTGCAGGGGGGAGGTGGTGTTGGTGTTGGTTGTGCTGGGGAGAGGGGCTTGGGCCGCGGGCCATGACGTCATTGCGCGCCCATGTAATCCTCCTGCGCTGAAGCCCAATCAGCAGAGACTCGCAATTGTCTAGGACGGGAAGAGAGAGGCGCTCTAATCTGTGAGACAGTGGATCACACAGCCCGCAAGAGAGGAGAGCGAGAGAGGGGGCGCACATCCAGGGCTGGATTTTGCTCGAAATGGGTCAGATTATCTACAGACCTTAACCGAACGGAACCGAGTCGCTCTTGGTGGAAAAAAAGGACATTTACTCGAGAACGAAGAGGCCGTTTCCTCGTTTTAAGGAGAAAAGTCCACCCGCAGCCAGCCCGCTCCGGCTGTATAGTGATGTGCTAAAGTGCTGTAGAAGAACGACCTGGACTGACAAGATGCGCAGTCGCCTAATGTAAAACTAGTCATCTGTAGTGTTAGCTGCATAAGAGGAGAGAGGAGGCATCCCGCGTTTTGTCCGAGGGCGTTGATCGTGGACAAGTCGAGGAACTGCATTCAAGTCTGGAACATACAGTGCTCTTCGCAGTGGGATGTATGAGTTGAGAAAAAAAAAAAGAAATAGGCTTCTGGCGCTCAGTTGTCGTTGCGTTCTTTTGTTTTTCAGTCTTGTCTTTGCGTTTTGGATTTGGCCATTGTTCTAAATTGAGTGTGTTTTGGTGGAAGAGCGAGGCGAGGGGCTGCGTAGACCTGTCATTCATGTGCGAGTCTGTGCCAAGAGGTGCGTAAAGACGCACAGCCACCGAATCAGACATCAGTAGTGTTTTTTAAATGTCACACTCGTGGGTTTTTCAGTCTGACGTTCTTCTTTTGTGCTCGGGTCGTATCCTGACAGCTGGCTTTGGTTGCGAGCTGTGGCGCAGTGTTATCAATATTTCTTTGCGTGGATTAGCACAATGGGACGCAGGACGCGAATGTGGCGGCGCGCGTTATTGCTAGTGTAGGCTATAAATCGGCTTTAGATTTGTGTCCCTAAATGAGTGTTAGTGTGCGTGCGCGCGTGATTGTGTTGCAAATCGGCTTTAGTTTTGAGTGCGAATGTATGTGCACCCCCCCATCCCTCCCCCCTCTCCTCCTCCCCGTCGAGGGCGCGCACGGGATCGGTAGCTTTACTTAAATCGCAGAGCTGCAGTCTGTGCATCCTCCTTGGATGAGGTTGGATGAGTGTGTGGAAGTCAGGCTTGGCTCCATCCTGCAGCCATGCATCGGCAGGGGGAAAAGGCGGCTTCTCAAAGGGTTGTCACTCTGCGTGTTCACAGCGGACCTTGATTTAATGTCCATACAATTAAGGCACGCGGTGAATGCCAAGAGAGGAATCTATATACAGCATCATGATTCACAGTCTTATTCCCTTGTACTTTCATCGGGCGGTGCGCGGGCTTTTGTTGACCCTCCATCCCAGTGAAAAAGGCCCTGGCTGCCAGTCAGCAGGATAAAGCTCACTGCGTAAAGGCTGATTTACGCTTCCGCGTTACACCAACGCAGAGCCTGCGGCGTAGCGTACGCGGCGACACGCATCGTACGGTGCGCGTCGGCGCGTACCTTACGGCGTAGCCTCTGCGTCGATTTAACGCGGAACCATAATTCAGGCTTTACTGTCACTCAACTTCGCTTGTGTGCGCGCACTCTGAAGCCAGTGGAGGTTTGGCGTGCAAACGTGTGTGTGTGTGTGTGTGTGTGTGTGTGTGTGTGTGTGTGTGTGTGTGTGTGTGTGTGTGTGTGTGTGTGTGTGTGTGTGTGTGTGTGTGTGTGTGTGTGTGTGTGTGAGAGAGGAAGGGGGTGGGGTGGGGGGCTGGGGGGGTACCGGGTGCTGGATGGACGCAATGCGTAGGTTTAATATAGACTACTATTATGCAATTAACCCAGTCAAGGTTTACATGTCGTGTGTAATCTCAAATCCTGGGTTTACGTTTCCATTAAGCCTGCCAATGTATCACGCAGATGGATGACGACAATGTTTTAGAAAAACAACTGGACTTTCGCCAAGTGGTCAGATGAATAACTTTGAGCTTTTACATTGTAAAATTAGGCTGCATTAGAGGACATTGTCGGGGAACAGGTAACCCTGGTAAATATACATGTACTCAATTTGTAGTTTAAGACGAAAGCTTTCATGAGCGTTTCGAGAGGTCATTCGTCTCTTAAGCTTGCTCATGTAAAAATCAGTTTATTCACTAGAGTAACATGATGCAATTTTAATGTTAGACTGTTACAATATGCCTGCCATTAAATCCAGTAATGAGAAATACATGTAAACTAAACGTTTGAAAGAACTAAACCATGATATAAGATCCACTGTCTCACAGATTTTGGTGCACCGGCTTCAACATTGGCCCATAAATTAAATGGTAAGCGGTATGGTATAATGCATATATTTTGCATGTGCGACTCTTTCAGTGGTCTACCCCTGTCTTCCAGCGAGTTACTTTATTAAATGTGAAAGGATTAATAAGGTGTTGTTTCTACCACATTTCACTATCTGGCTCAAACTCAGGCCCACACCAGAAGTTGAAGCGCCTATCAGGTACAATTGTTCACGGTGGTGTTTTTATTCGGACAGGGTCAACACATATTGATTGGGTGGCAGGTACGCCATCTACAGGCGTCTCACTGACGGCGCATCGTTGAAACTGAAGACCAGTGAAGCTCAATGACCGAACCACAAGAAATACATCCTTCCAAAATAAACCTTTTCTCTCGACATGTTCAGATTCAACTCTATATTTAAACAGACCAATGTTTAATTTCAGAATATTAGGTTTATGTTAGGTTTTAAAACCTTTCCTAATTAATTTAATTCTGAAGAATTTAGTTTTCATAAACTCATCATTGGTGTCTACTGGTTACTTATGTAAATTATGAACAAACCAATTTAAACAAATTAACCATTTTGTTTCAAAAGTTTTTCATGTCAGTTCATAGTTGCCCACTTTTACACCACGCCTGAATAACAGTATTTAATTGAAAACTTAGAAATAAACATTTTAAATTATTCAGTTATGACATTAACAAACAAGAGTCTGTTTAATTAACTGATCTATTAGTTATTCATTTTAAGATATTGCCACACAGCTCCAGAAGACGTGAATGTACAAAGATAGACTAAATGTGATACTGCTTAACGATTTTCTGACATAAGTTAATGCCTTTGTTGTAATAATGTCACAAGCAAAATAAAGTCTTAAGTGCAATAAGTTATTTGTTATTGTAATTATTTTCTGATGGATTATTTTTGGATATGCTAACTTTGCAACATGCATGCTGCAATAAATGGCATTTATTTAATTTGCAAATTGACAATTCAAAGACATCAGGAATCTTGTAGCATACATGCTTTGTGAAAAACTGCATTCAGCACATCTGTAAAAATCCCTATTACAGATCTATACTTTAAAAATAAACCATTATTTAAAGTGTTTTCACTCCAGCTTTTTTTTTATTACTTCATCCTGTGACTGGAACATTAGATCCTGCATGTTTGGAGATCAGTACCATGGAGAGTTCCTGTCAAAGAACAGGACATTTCAATCTGGTACACAACTGAAAAGAGTATACACAGGATAACTTTAGCTGGGTAACTGCACTGTTGATTGTGCATATATTTTAGAATTGGCTGCTGAAATGTCAAAATGTTTTTAATAAAAAAAATTCAACCCGATACCTGTAAACAATGTTCATTGACTCAAACTGTGTTGTAGTAGACCACTTCAAAGGATGAAATAGATTAAATACGTGACAATGCTGCAGATGTGACACAAATACACAGTATACAGCTGTATTTGTCTAGAGGTAAAAATAAAATTAAAAATGTTTAAACAAAGTAAATATTACACTTCAGCACTGAGGCTGCCCTTCAGAGATTCCTCTATTTGTAGAAGATCTTTGTAAATGTTTAAATAACTCAGAAAATTCATGAATTCATGACAAAGTAATTTCTTCATGTACAGTTTATTAAGGCTTGATTTCTTCTATAAAGAAAAACCAAGACAGAGCCTTTAAACACGGTATTTCCACTACAACTGCGGCTTGTAAGATAATCAGTTTGGTATGTCATGTCGTTGATCCTTTTGCAGTGTTGACTTTTCATGTCTGACCTGACATCCCTTTTACAGCAAACATCTCTTACAGTTATCAACATGCATGAAAGCCCTGTGCTACAATCACAACCAGCTCATGCTTCCTGAGGGGGAGAAGGTTAAAAAAAAAAAAACAAAAAAAAAACCCAGCTCTAACTGACAGTCTTCGGTGACATCCTTCCACCTTACTATATCCTTTATGTAGAGTGGTGTTGGCAAAGGCAAATGTGAAGGGCATCCACCATATTGCTTGAATCAACCTAACTTTTTTTGCAGGTAAAAGGTACATAAAGAAGAGAGACTTCTGTCAAGAGTTTAACTCATTACATTACAGGGCATACACTGGCCAGATAATACAATGAAGCTTCTTCCTGTGAAGCATACAGCTCCTTTTGGCTGACCTCAGCAAAGTGCATTACTCACGCCATTTTGCTGTTATAATGGGAGAAAGATATGACATAATCAAGACAGATTGCAGATTATACAATATTAAGCATAATCTAAAAAGAAAAAAACAAAATAAAATGCAAACACCCAATCCAGGCCATATTAAGTACACAGGTGAAAATCTGTCAGATTTGAAACAGAAAATTATGACTTGGAATCTGAAAAAGGAATTTAGTTTATGGGAGGTTGTGAATCTTAAATCAAAATTGAAAAATTTAAACTGCTTGAGATAAAAGAAATCGTTATGTCTAATAGCAGCATTTCTCTCTGCATCACTGTAAATCTTTTACTATACAGAAAATAGTAGCAACCTCACATTGATGAAGGGGAAATAAGTCTCAAACGCTTCCAGGCTCTGAATGTTCCAGAATTAGTGATAAACAAGGGGACACGCGTGTCTTTACCTGTCAAATAATAACAATGTCACATTAAAGACAAGCTGTATGGAGAACAATTTTAACATCTCCGGCAGACTTACCATTTTACAGCTTGTCATGCATGGGCGCAAAAATCTAACTTTTTTTTTTTTCCGGATTTTTTCTTTATTTTTATTTTTTTGCCCAAGTTTTCAAACATTTTTTTCCCTCCTTTTGACATACCATAACTTACTGTATCATAATCAATAGCTTCAGGCTACAACAAACTATAGTAGTAACAACCAAGAAAATAAAACACACAGAAACCACATTTCATTCGTAATTTTTTCTTACTTGATAGTAAATCAGTTACATTAAATTTAAGGTTATACATTTTTAGGCTTTCTCCATGAATATATATAGGCTCCTACGTTAAAGCTTAGCATCACGACCAACATGAAAGACTTAGCAAAACCAAATTTGAAAGAAAACAGGATTAAGACAAAATGACGGTGAATAGACAAATATGTGAACCCTCCCCCTTTTTTTGTGGAACAAAGATGCGATAGCAACAATTCATTCAACTTAGCAGTTACACCATTACATAATTCTGACAAAGCAATTTAAAATGGTGGATATGACAAGTCGTCAGACTGGATTGTGTACACAAGCAGAATCTCCTGATGAAACATACAAAAGACCCCTCAAGACAAACATGAGAAAAAAGGAGGGGTGTGAAAGGTGTAATTAGTACAATTTTTGATTTAAATGGTGAGAGTTCTGGTTGTGGAGGACACGTCCATTATTTCTTTCCCAGAAGCCTTAGCAATTCCTCCTCTGAAATGTCTCAAATCCCATGTGACTTCACACTATCCCTGATTTTTCCAGCAGTGTCACTGTTTGAGCAGTTCTTTTGAGAAGTCACCAATAATTAGAAAACAAAAACATTAAGGCTCCAGAAAACAGATTTCTGAAATGAAAGTTGTCAGTAGTAAGCCAAAAAAATAGATTTTGTTGATTTGAATGAAAAATAGTTAAACCGTTGGAGTTTTATTATCACACAGTTCCAAGTCTGACATTGCCTTTAGGATCCTCCAACCCTGTTGGCACAGTTAAACCTATTAAACATGGCAATGTTGCCCCCAAATGGTCAAATAGGGGCAGGACACATCTGTTCCTGATTGTACTGAAATATAAAGTGGCAGGTTCTTTTTTTCTTCTCCATGGTGCAGTCAAACCCTGATTCGATTGGAAAGAGGAGGGGATGAGGTAAAAGAGAGGGGCAAAAAAAAAAAGAAAAAAAAAAAAAAGAGTGTTGCGAATAGAGTCCATGATGGAACAGGAAGAAAATAATGTTGAAACGAATTGAACAAAAAGGTGGTGGTTGGAGCTAGGTAATACATATAATCAGCTTGTAATCCCTGCACAAAAAAAAAAAATTTGATGATAGGTGGGGCAAAAAAAGCACATGTCTTGACAGTGGCAGAGATTCACCAGGATTAAAGAGAAAACAAAAATGAAGGGCTTTGTTGCATTTTCATATTCTTCTGTCTTTAAATCAAGTCCTAGTGTAACTGTCGATCAAAGTGAAGGTAAATGTGTTCTATTGTTTATTCCTGTTTTGGCGCTCCTGAGAAAAAAAAGAAAAGAAAAAAGAAATCAGACAAAATAGTCACTTATAACAATAGCATAGTTCTTAATGAGGTTTATGCTTTTTTTCTCTTCAAAATAGGCAAAAGCATTAATCAATACAGCTATGAAATTAAATACTCTTTTGATGCTCAATGCCATTAACAAGAATATAGATTTTACTTCTTTACCTGATCCAACCGAGAGCGGTTATGTATCTGTGGAGGTTCAAACGTCTGTAACAAACACAAATAAGAAGAAACAAAGAAATGTTTTAGAATCTCACAAATTGGACAGAAACCAGCAGTCAAACTGTGGTAGCTTTATGGTGAGCATGCATAAACCTCTGAACACAGTTTTGGTTTGTTCAAAGGTAAATAGTGAGATGAATGTACCCACCTTGCGCACCACCTCTTCTTCTTCCTGCCTCTTCTCATAATGGGAGAAATCATCAAATATGGAGGTGGTATGTTTATAGGTGGCAATAATCTTGAGCACCTGCTTGGCCTTCTCCAGGGGAACCTCCTGTGTATCACGGGAGTTGGTCACTGGCTTGTTGTCGTTGTTCTCCAAACGGATGTGGCGCAGCTGGCTATTAGGCACATCCTTAACAAACAACCAGTCCACATCAAACTTGCCCTTCCACTTGTCCTGTGCCCAAACACCAGCACTGGTCCCATAGTCCACTGGTGAACGCATTTCTGCCACACCGCAGAAATGACCACTGCCATTGACACTAAACAGCAGGTACACAGGACCTTTAGCATTCATGGCCCGGAAGGCTGAGTCCAGCCGCTTGTTGCCGTGCTCTGTGCTGCACCAGATGGAGTATTTGATGGAGCGATGAATATCGTCCTCGGAGTAGCTCTTTATGATGAAAACACGGCCGTTCTTCAGGTTCCATTCAAAGTCCTTGGGGTTGTAGCTATGGTTGGCACGCAGCTTGTCCAGCACAGGGTGGGACTCGACACCAGCCCCTTGGCTAACAGATATTTGAGGCCCATTGGGCCCACCACCAACCACACCCATCACACCACTTCCATCATGGCCAGGGCCGGTTTGACCATAACCTTGATTGCGGTTTCGTGGTGCGACCCAACGGGTCTGGGGTTGTGGGGGCTGGGTGTGATTTTGGTAGGGCTGAGGTGGGGGCTGATGGTGCTGGTGATGGGGGGGCTGTAAGGCCATAGGTTGCATCTGGGATTGCACTAAGGATTGGTGAGGGGGGGGTGGCATGGGTCCTTGCTGCATTGGGCCTTGAGGTGCCATGGCATGAGGCATCCCCATAGGCTGTTGTTGCTGCATTGGAGCTGTGGGTACTTTGGACACCGGGCCCTTGTCCCAGGTCCCAATGTTCATGTTGTGTTTGATAGGTGGCGGGGGAAGAGCACCTCCCGGGTTTGGCATCCCTGGTTTAACCTTAGTTTTCAGCTGCTGTGGTTTGGCAGGCTTGCTAGCAATGGCTGCCCAGGAAGTGGGTTTAGGTGGAGGCATTCCTATAGGTGTGGCTCCGTTCCCTGTAGCTGCCACAGCAGGTCCACCGATCACAGATCCCACAGCCTTAACTCCCGAACCCTGACCAGGGACATCGCCTCCGATCTTCAACCCAACCATACCCTGTTCCAGGCTGTTCATTCCAGGGGCTTTGTTAAGGGTGTCACTGTGAAAGCCCGTCTGACCATCAGGCACCAGAGTGCCTCCCAAGGAACTGGGAGGATAGCTATAGCTGCCACCATAAGCTGAACTTTGAGTCTGCTGGCCTTGGGATCCACTTGTGCCCCAAGCGGAGAAGGCAGGGTTTTCAGGGAAAAAGTTAAACCTGTGCGGGTAAATACTACTTCCCAGGCCGCCTGGCTGGCCAAACACTGTGTCCGGCATGAAGTGATGGTCGCCATTACTTAGAGGTCCATAGGGTGTGAGGTATGGTATAGGGGGGTCCCCACCTGTAGACCAGGGAGCCTCACTTAAGGGGTATGGAAATCCAATGGAAGGAGCATAGTAGCTGGACAGGTAGGGATCGGTGATTGACTGGTAACTGTTGTTCTGCATGAATGAAAAATCGAGACACATCATTACCAAGTGACCTGCTTGATTTCAAAAAGTTGATTTTCCCATTACAGACACATTTTGGAGGACACTGACAACCCAGGTCATAGGCAAATTGACATTAGGTCAGCAGTCTCTAATGGCAACTTGTGATAATTTCATAAATGCGATTTCTGAGGTTTGCAGAATACATACATCCATACTCTAATCAAATATCTGGCACAGTAGATATTTTAGGAGTTGCAGAGTAAGATGTCTGCTTGAGCAACAGCAACTCCATATACAAGAGATGTGGTAAAAGAACATGAAAGGGGGAAACTTAAAAAGGGATTGGAAAAGATGGTATGGTTTTCGTGGTCTCACTTAGCCAAATTTGGTAAAACTCTGGCAAGAATACCCATACTTGTTTAATTTTTCCAGTGTGCAATATATAAACTTGTTCCAGAAGGAATGACAAGTGAGACTGTCATATTGCTTACATGATAGCTGTGACTGCTTGATGAATACAAGAAAGATAAATGAGGGTTTGAGTGTCTGGAAGAATCTTGTAATATTTGATCCTGTCACTATTCATGTAGTATGAAATGGTCACAAGTTCAGAATCAATTGTAAGACAAGAACATAATCTAGTTTTTACAATAGAAAAAAAATCCAACAGCATTGACCTTTGAGTCTGAACTCGGTTTGTTTTATTGAACACTAACTTAAATACATCCATTTTTTTTTTAGTACATAAGAATATTGTTTCAGGTGATACTTCAAAGTGGATAATTACAGAGATCAACAAGTTTGCAGGCTTTAAAGAAACTATAAACATTTGCAATATTATGACATTTGAGAAGAGATAGTATCATTGCAAGCCATGTATAAAAAGATGTAGAGGACACTTTACCTGAGTTGACTGACCAGTGAGGTATGGCTCAAAGTCATTGTCATGGACAGTCTCCTTCTGATGCAGAGAGCCATTTTGCACTACAAAGACAACCAGTATTACATAAACATAAGAACATGGGAATTTTACAGTAAAGGCTGGAACACATGCTTTTTAGAAAAGAAAAAATATAAATGGAAAACTAAGTTTGTTTAGATATGCTGTCTTATTAAAGTATACAGATAAACACACATAAAACTAACCATACAATTATTTCACATGAGCAATGAAATAACACTATTATATACAAAACACAAACAGACCTAAAAATTGTATCATACTATGCTACTCTCACAAATTAAACTTTAAGGGCTCCTCAGTTGTCTATTGTTATTAATTTGCAAGTGCTCCATAAAGACAAAACCAAACATGAAACATCAACTTTAAAAAGCCTTTTGGGCTGGTAGAATAACTTGCTAGCCAAATACACTACATGACACTGCATCAGTGGTACTACACCGTATAGTGTAAACAGTTTTTCACCAACTACGGTCAAAAGTCTTGCACCCAAAGAATGTTTAAGATTGCTTTCTGACAATGTTAAAAATCCAACAACCTTGTCTACTGATCAACCAATTGTGATGGAACATGAAATGATATATTAATTAATGCAACTTGCTTTTTCTTCTTAACCATGACCTGGACCACAGTCTCAACCTTCGGCACTTCTTTTGTGAAGTATTTTTGGCACACATAAAAAACTATTTCAGAAGACCAGGTGTTATTGTTTGTTTCTCAAATGTTTACCTGGTCAAATAAAGGTTTGAATAAATAAATAAATAAATAAATAACTTGATAGCCTACTATTTGGGAATAGTCATCATATAGTCTACGCATGCCATTTCTGCTGTCACCTTAAGACGTGCCTGTTACTCAATGTCCTTCGACAACTGCAATCGATCACGGATTACACAGCTTCAACACCAATGACATTGTTGATAAGAAACGAATAAGTACTAGTAAATCTTCTGTGAAATGAACGCAGTGATGGGGGTTGCCTAGCAAACAAATATTCCTTGTTAACATGATAATCCACCAATTTCAGGTGACAAATATTCTTAAATTAAATATGCTGCCCTAAATCTTAACAATTTCTCCATTATATGAAATGAGGAAGGAGTTTGCTTGAAACACTACGCCAACAACTAAATGTCACTCTAACTAGATTCAGTGAAATATCAAATGCTTTCAGTAGAGATTGACAGTGATAATGTGGATGATAATAGAAGTGGGATGTGTGACATTTCAATTTGGACCAGAGTTGACAACAAACCATTCCTGTTCAACAGCAACTTACAGAAAACTCAAAGCTACAGGTCTTAGCATGTCATGAGACAGGTCTGGGTTATATGTAAATAATGACTATCATAGAAATTAAATTTGAATGGAGAATCTCAGCAGCATCTTCTTTACCCTTTGACAGTTTGTTGAACTCATCAACTAATGCCAGACGTGGATTAAGAAATGTAGAGACATTCACTAGAGTAACTACAGTTTGGAATTTTTAAAACAATAAATAAAGATAAATGCAACAAAGCATTCTCAACAACTAAAGACCCTTGTTCATTAATCATTAGGGATCTATAGTGTGACACTTTTTAAGGCCAGTTTTCAGACAAAAACAAACTATCAAATCCTTAAGCATGATGCCATAAGTTAAAGTGCCAAACTATTAAAGCCTGCATCAGTGTTGTAAAATAAACTTTGCATCCCCATGATCCACTTAATTTCTCCATCCAAATGTGGCTATTTATCTGTCAAAGCAGGAGATAACAACACATGTACCTTTCAAACAAATTTCAATATTTCAAGTGAAGCCTTTAAATAGCACAGTACAAAAGCCAACCACTCTGTCCTCATTACTTATAAACTGAACCTTAAAAGTCATGCAAGTGGACACACAGAAAGACTGGTGGTGAATGTCATACACCAAATTAAAACATATATGTATTTAAAGACATTCATCTCAAATCCCTTCGACACCCACCTTTAGATGCTTGTCCCTTTGATCTCTGCACCCAGATTCATAAGAAAGAGAAAAGGAGACATTATTTGTAGTTATTTCACATGTAGGCTGGAGATTGAGTACAACCTATTACCTGTTACTTATTCACTCATCGTCTACAAATTAAACATAAGATTGCTTTTTGAGGAGAGACAAAGCGAATCACTTATTAAACGTTACTTTACAGGTAAAAAAACACCGATGTTTGCGGCTGGCTTCAGGTGTGAAGGCTGATTTATGGTTCCGCGTTACACCAACAGCGTAGGGTCTGCGTCGATTTAACGCAGAACCATAAGATCTTATTAAACTTAAAACAAGACTCATCACTGGAAAAAACAACACTTTTCACCTGTTTCAAGTAGATTTTCACTTGAAATAAGTAGAAAAATCTGCCAGTGGAACCAGATTTTTTTGCTTGTAATGAGAAGATAAATCTTGTCCCACTTTCTACTTATTTCAAGTGAAAATTTACTTGAAAACAAGTGAAAATTGTCAAATAAGTTATTTTTCTGGTGTTATTTTTAGATGCTTGTCCCTTTGATCTCTGCACTCAAATTCATAAGAAAGAGAAAAGGAGACATTATTTGTAGTTATTTCACATGTAGGCTGGAGATTGAGTACAACCTATTACCTGTTACTTATTCACTCATGGTCTACAAATTAAACATAAGATTGCTTTTTAAGGAGAGACAATGCGAATCACTTATTAAACGTTACTTTCAGGGGCGTCAATTCAGTATGCCAAGGTATGGCAGCCGCCACACCTTGGCTTCAAGGGAAAATGTAAATGGTTTTTTTTTAATACATTTATGGAATTACTCTGTGTCTATTTGTATTGATTATTCTATTATTTAATACATATAGAATAACTACAAATGCAAATCAGAACAACATGATCGATTTCACTAGTTATTATACAGTGCAAAAACTGAAAATCTTAACAAGAATATTTATCTTATTTCTAGTTAAAATGTCTAATTTTTAGTCAAAAACAATCTCATTGCATTTAAGACAAGACTCAAAAACAGATTTTCACTTAAAATAAGTGGAAAAATCTGCCAGTGGAACAATATTTTTTTGCTTGTAATGAGAAGATAAATCTTGTTCCACTGGCAGATTTTTCTACTTATTTCAAGTGAAAATTTACTTGAAACAGGTGAACATGGTAAAATAACAAGTTATTTTTCTGGTGATGACTCTTGTTTTAAGTGTAATGAGATTTTTTGACAAAAAATTAGACATTTTAACTAAAAATAAGACAAATATTCCTGGTAAGATTTTGAGTTTTTGCAGTGAGCGAGACTGCATTTGAAAAAGTTCCAATTTTCTTGACCACACAGATCAGCTACATAAACTTCTGTGATGAGTATCTGCTGGACGTGTTGATTGATACTCTAGTTAAGTTCTGTGACTCGTAACCGTCGATTTAACGCAGAACCATAAATCAGGCTTCAGTGCGGGTCAACCAGCCAATGCTACCGACACATCAGGGAAACTTTACTCTCACTCCCTGAGACAGCTCTTTAAAATGTCTTTTCCAAACCCCACTACCAGTTAAAGCAGCAGGCAAAGTTTCCCCCACAACAAATCCAACACACTTTGCTCTACAAACATAAACCATAACATTAAACTATAAAACGCCTTATGTAAATGTGTTTACGTTGAAGCAGCTTCAGGTTTCACGCATTCAGCTACAACAATTACCCTTTTCCCCCTGCTACGTAGACCACAAAACACACCGTTTCTGTTACAAATGCCCCGGGCAAACGTTATGCATGCTGAAAAGCGAGTGTCTAAATGCGTATAAGTGTTTTTAAGGTCCAGGCTCAGCCCGGTGCTGGCCCGGCCACGGCGGAGCGGCTAGCTAGCTCTAGCCCGCTCCCTAACTCTCAGCCAGGGGGCGAGGGCTCCGTCCTCCGTACCTGAGGGTCAATGCTTGTGGCAGACATAATTCATTAAGCAAGTCCCTGGATTCTCACGGAGCCTGAGCTTGTGACTGAGTGTCTCTCCCCCCGTGATTTGCAGTTCCCAGCTCGGCTGCAGCTAGCTCCGCGGCTAAGTGCTAGTGTTTCCAACTTCACACTTCTCTCAGTGTTCCCTCAGCAGCAGTCCCGCTCACGCTGCAGCAGGGGGACAGTCTGTGGTGCCAAATCAGGCCCCCTTTGGGATCAAGGATGTTTCTGTCTTCGTCCGCCTTTTAGTCAGTGTTTTTTTTCTTTCTTTCTTTCTTTCTTTTTTTATTCCAGAGAGAGAGAGAGCCGTCCTCGGTTAAAGCCCCGCACACTTCCCCAATGGCTGCTCCATCCGGGCTCTGAGGCGGAGCTGCAGTTCCCCGCTGCTGCCGCGGGGGGGCGACACTCTCAGCATGATAGAGTACAGTAGGAGAAGAAGGTCTGGGTTTTGACCAGAGCTGTCAAAAGTATTCACATTCATTACTCAGGTAGAAGTATAGATACTAGAGTTTAAAAATACTCCTGTAGGAGTTGAAGTATCAACTCAAGTTTTTTACTCAAGTAAAAGTATAAAAGTACTGGTTTCCAGGGGTGGAAAGCAGTGGCGTTTTTAGCTATGGGCTTCCGAGGCTGGAGCCCCGAATGTATTTCCTCTAGCCCCGAACCTAAAACACACCCAAAAAAAAAAAAAAAAAAAAAAATTTTTTTTTTTTTTTTTTTTTTTTTTTTAGGACTTAGGCGCTCGGGATTTATCATAGGCGGCGGGAAGATCGGCCTAGACGGCCGCCCAAATTTTCTCTATGGAGGAAAAAGGACTATACTATACTCTAGCTATAAAAGCCTGATGGACTAAAACATGAATGCATCTGTCTTCACTGGGGTAGTTGTAACTTAATATCAACAGTGCTTTTGACATCGGGTGATTCGAGTCACTGCTACGTGCCAACGAGCTACAGCAGAATGACCCTATTTTTCAGATATAAAGGTGTTATTTTTCATAAACTTTGCGGAATATATTGTGGCGATTTGCACTTAGCCACAATGGAAGCCAAGTGGAGAGAGAGCAGGAAAGATGCAGAAAGAGAGAAAGAAGACACAACAACCAATTGAGGACAGAGAACAACAGAGAATGTGAGTGGAGACAGGAGAAAAGAGATGAGGACAGATGGACAAGTCACAGAGACAAGATAGATAACAACAACAACAATTGAGGAGGACTGAGGCCGGTTTTAGGGGGGGGCAGGGGTGGGCTGTGCCCACCCAAACGTGCGTCCTGCCCACCCAATCAAAGTTATGGGGATCCTTTATTTTTTTATAATTTTATTTTTTTATAAATATAAAAAAATATCACAGAATATCTGTACCGTTTCTGATTGGGTGGGCTCTGCGCATCATTTTTAGACACAACAATGAACGCATACCGCAAAAGTTGTGTCTCGGCGGAGGGACCCAGTGTTCAGAACAGCACACATTGAAGGCTGGTTCCGCGTTAACCACCGCAGAATGGTGTGCGTAGCCTACGGCGTAGCCGTGGCTCCAGAGCCTGCACGGCACCGCAGCGCACTGCCAGCCGCACCGGCGCTCTCCGCCCTCGCCGGGATGGAGACGCCTCTCTCTATCCCGGTCCATGCCGTGCTGGCTCTGGAGCCACCAGCCTGCCGCGGGACCTTTTAAATCAACGCAGAGCCTACGCCGTAAGGTACGATTGATTGATAAAAAAAAAAAGCAAACAAAAAAAAAAGCAAAAAACTAAATAAATGCAGCCTCAACAGGGCACATCCTATTTGTGCCGGTGTTCTGCCATTTTTTTCTGCTTTGCCAAAAATGCTCCCTAATGGTTTTCTACCTTTGCAAAGCTACAATTTTTTGTGTTTTGTTTTTTTCTGTATTTTACTCCCTAGCCCACTTCCTTGTCTCTTGCCAGGCCGTTATTGTAAATAAGAATGTGTTCTTAATGACCTGCCTGGTAAAATAAAGGCCAATGACTGAATGAATATCAAATAAAGCGATAGAATTTTTTTTTTCTCTTTATCGTATAATGTTCACAATGTGCAATGCAGTTCATGTCATGGGTAGTGTATTTTGATGGATCAAATACTCAACATCGCATATTATCCATTTTACATAGTGCAAGAAATGATGGTCGTTGCAATCAAACTTTGAAAATTGACTGTGCGCATGCGCAGAACCACAAAGTAGCATTTCTCGGCAGGTAGCAAGGATTGGCAGAACACCGGTCCCAAGCCCGGGTAAATGCAGAGGGCAGTGTCAGGAAGGGCAATTGGGTTAGCATACTGTGGAGAAGATAGATGAACTGATATGATGACAGCATAGTTTTCTATGCATTTCGGGGGTTTGACCCCCCAAATTTTTTCGCCCACGCCGCATTGCGGCACGGGCATCGCCCACCCTACATTTCAGTCTGCCCACCTTAGTGGGCCTCGCTAAATCCGGGCCTGACTGAGAACAACAGAGAAATGTGACTGGAGACAGGAGGAAAGAGATGAGGACAGATGGACAAGTCACAGAGACAAGATAACAACCATTGAGGAGTACAGTTTAAAGCATTATTTATGTGTTATTTATGCGTTTTTCATCATAAAAAGGAGCAAGAAAATAATAATAATGCCGATGGTTTCAGCCCCTGATCATTTCTCATTAGCCCCTGATGTCTTTGGATCCTAAAAACGCCCCTGGTGGAAAGGAACAAATTACATTTACTCACGTTACTGTAATTGAGTACTTTTTATGAGTAATTTGTAATTTTCTAAGTAGTTTTTGAAATATGTAATTTTTACTTTTACTCGAGTACATTTTGACCCAAGTATTTTACTTTGCTACATTTGAACCCCCTCACGTTACTGAGTACAAAATTTATGGTGAAAATCTTGTGGGCATTTTATTTTGGTTTAATGTGAATAGCAGGATCCTGCGGGCATTGGGCACTTTATTTTGTGTTTGAATACTTTGATTCTGGTTTTAGTGTTGTCGGTTGGACAATATGACTGAAAATAGTTTGCACTTTACAGTACAGGTTGTGACTGTCCTTTTTGTCCTGTTCTGCGGAAGTAAAAGGATCATGTTACTGAGCTCAGCTGAGCTTTTACAAGTGTGGATGTGTACTTTAATATGCCTCGAAGTTAATTAAAACAACTTGTGCTGGATTTGATTTGTGACTCATCCTTTTTTTGCATTAAATAACTGAAAGTAACTTTTACTCAAATTACATTTTAAATGAAGTACTTTTGTACTTTTACTTGAGTAAATTTTTAGATGAGTACTTTTACTTTTACTTTGAGTAGGATTTAAGCAAAGTAAAGATACTTTTACTCAATTACAATTTTTCAGTACTTTTTCCACCTCTGCTGGTTTCCAAACTACTAAAGTATAAAAGTAAAAGTAATGTAAGGGGGAAAAAAGCCATTAAGGACAAAAGCCATTGAAAATGAATGCATCTTAGTATAATTCAAATATATTAAAGAACCATATATGTGTACTATTGAGCATTTTTTTCAGAGAGCAGAAGATATGACGACTAGTTGCCTATAAGTGTTGTAATGGTGCAAAAAGTCAAACTTCAGAGGCATGTTATCTTTTATCCTAACCTTTATTGGAATGTACATCCAAGTTTAGTTGCAGGAATCTGAGGGCTACGGATGTAAGAACAAAACTGGACAAGAACATCTGAAACAACCACAACCAAATTCACTCTATCCAGATGGAGCAATTTAACTGGATAGTTAAGGACGAAATGAAATAGAGTAACAAGGCTGTTTTTAAAATGTAAGGAGTGAAAAGTACAGATAATTGCGTGAAAATGTAAGGAGTAAAATTAAAAAGTCGTCTGAAAAATAATTACTCCAGTGAAGTATAGATAACCAAAATTTCTACTTAAGTAAGGTAACAAAGTATTTGTACTTCGTTACTTGACACCTCTGGTTTTGACAACATAAAGTTTATATGCAATTGTATTTGTATTTTATTTTTAAAGGAAAATAACCAGGGACAGTACATATTAATAATAACATTTCATGTAAATATGATAGATTATAGCCAGTGGCTAATTTGCATCTTTAGACCCTGGGGCAGGTTGATGTCAAAGACAGGTTCCAGACACACATACATTACATACAGTCCAAGAAATGATGACACACAGCAGTAAAATACACTAATAAATACACAATAGAAGAAAATACAATAAAATACACTAAGATATAAGATAAAACTTATAATAAAATACACTAAGATGTAATATGAGTGCAGACTTGATTCTCTAGAAGCCATGTTCTTAAAGGAGCTTGAGGCAGGATTTATGAAAAAAATGCGTATACGTTTTAAGTTTTCTAGTAATAATGTCAGATGAAGCGTTCCAAACCAAAAAGAATGAGCCTTCTAGCGTATCTGTCCGTTGTGTTGAACAGGCTGTGTGCTGCAAAATGTGCTGCAATTCTGGGCCCGAATTTCCCGCGCTGTCCTGCGGATGTGACGTCACATGACGCTGCATGCACGTTCTCCCGTGCTGGCTTCGCTGTTGGCTGCAGTACCCCCGACGGTCGTCGTGGCGCTAATGAGTCTCATTTCTTATTCTTGCCTCAAGCTCCTATAAGTGTTTAATGAAGGAGGTGAGGGTGGGTATGTCTCATATGACATTTGGTACTGTGTTCCATGTATGAGATGCTCGGTATGAAAACGCTGACTGCCCAAAAGCACTTTTTCTGAATGGGACAATACAATCATGCTCTGGTTAACCTGTTCTTGTTTTTCTTTATAAATATATTTAATTGAGGTGGAGCCAGACCATGGAGGATTTTATATAAAAGGATGCAATCTGAGTATTTAATTATATTGTCCCAGCTAAAAAGTTCATATTTCTTCAAGATTGCACAATGGTGGTATGTTAATGGTGGTACTTCATCATCAAGGATGAAACAACAAAGATCCAGAAATGCATCCAGAAGATGGGCTCCAGTGAGGATGACGAAGAAGAAACTTTATATTTAATAATGTCAAAGTGCTACAGAGGAGAAAAATTAAACATGAACATTTTTTTTTTAATATATTTAAAAACAGAGCATATAAAAGATATATTTAACTATAAGCTTTCTTAAAAAGGTGAGATTTCAGGTGATGTTTAAAAGCCTCTGCAGTCTGTGGGGCCCCCATACGGTCGGGAAGGGCGTTCCAGCCTCGGAGCTGCAGAGTAAAAAGGCCCGATCGCCCATAGTGGGGAGCTTGGTTCTGGGAACTGGGAGGGTGTTTTTGGATGCAGAACGGAGGTTGAATGAGGTGGTCTGGAGGGTGATGTGAAGAAAGCACTGATGTATTAACCATAGCAGCACAAGAGGAGGATCAAGTATAAAGAAAAGGCGAGCAGTACAAAGAGGAAAGAAGAATACCAAAAAACTTTGAGGGAATGACAAAAAAAGATTTAAAAAAAAAAACCCCATAAATAATACATTGAGGGAAATGCCAAAAACAAGATTTTATGATAATTTAAAACCCTGTGAAACAAAAAAACGGTGCAGCCAACAGCATTAAATAAAATATTGAACAAATACTGTACAATAAAAGTGAGAATGTTATATCAGAAAAGGATCAGCAAAGAGCCACCACAGTCACCATACGTTCATACTATTCTTTTTTAGGTATTTTTGAATGTAAATATAGCCAACAGATGCTAGCAGAGTATATTCTTTTTTGTTTGAATATATTATTTTAGATTTTTCAATACAAATTTATAAAATCATCACAAAATGTCAAAGTAAAAGGACAAAAAGAAAAGGAAATGAAATAAGACATGTATATAGAACCTATGGGTGGTGATTGCTCACAATTTATCAGTTAAATAGGGGTTGAGTACAGAAAAATGAAGCCAAGATTGAAATCCACATAGGAATGCAAAAAGCAATTTAGTGAAGCCATAAAAGGTCTCCACCTTTCCGAGAAATGACTTTCTGACTTTTCAATGTTCAAACATATCCATTCTTACAACAAAAGCATCTTATTGAGCCACCTTTTGAAATAAGGTCAAATTTGAATCTTCCAGTTTAAAAGTATCCGTTTTTATGGCTGCTAGCATTCCCACTTTAAGTACTTGGATTTTGTGAGGGGGAAGCGTTTTCTTCTGGTTGGAGTCACCAAATATAACCAAGGAACAGTGTGGTTGGATGCTTATAGCATACTGCCACAGTAGACATGAAGAAGCCTCTTACTGGAGACGGTTATGTGTTGTGAAGAGGATACTCTGGGTTGTCCACGATGTTCTTCCTTTTATGAATGATCATCCTTTGCACAATCAGCTCCAGAGCAGTCCCCAGAACAGACCCCGCCTTTTTATCAGCTTGCTCAGTTTCTTTAAATCACTGTCTCTGATGCTGACAACAAATTTATGGAAGATATACAGCATCTTATCACAAATGCTGAATGCTGAAAGAAGTAAAGTCTGCTCTGTCCTTTCTTATAAACAGCATCAGTGTTTTAGCTCCAGTCTAGTCTGTCATCTGTTGTATGTGGTTTTCTGACCGTTCATCTTAGTGCTTATGCAAGACTTTTTGAATTAACATCTTCGAATCGAACAAAGTGAGGATCCTAATTCATTCATATATTTTTCAATCTTGCTTCATCCTGTTCAGTGTTTTAGTGGTCTGCAGACTGTCCCAGGTGTCAGGTGAAAGGTGAGTTGGACAAGTTGCCAGCACGGAGACTTAAATTTACTCTTACTCCGCTATTAATTTGTTAATATACAACACATCTCCTTTTAGCATTTCAGGCCTGCAACATCAATTTGTTTTTTAAATGTTCCACATGTTCTCTGTTATAGGGACAGGTTAGATATGTAGTCTAGTACAAATATTCTGCCCTCTTCTCCCTCAGCCATGTCTTTGTATAATTGCATTATGTGGCTTTGTATTGTGTTGTTGGAAAATGTCGGGATGTTTTGTTGAAGGTAGCATCTTTTGCTCTAAAATCTCATTGACATTTTCACAGTTGTTTTGCCATCACAGAAATGTAAATGACCTTTGCAAAGTACACTGATAGAGCCACTGCGATCACAGAGCCTGGCTTTTGGACTTTTTACTGATAAAAGTCACAATGGTCCTTTTCATCTTTGGTCTAGAGCTCAAGATTGCCACTTATAATACAAAATATCTGGAATACTGATTCATCCTACAACAGAGGCCTATACTCATTTCACTGTGTGAAGATCTATCACATATTCAATATTCTGAGAATGTGGGCCTCCCCTGACTTGCTAGATTAATTTGTTAGTCATCTTTAATTCTTAGGTGCATATATGATCATTATTTTTCTGTTGAAGCTTTTAAATATTGAATGATTGAGATAAGCTGGCACATTTTTCTGTCTTATGTAAATTTTGATAAAAGTAAATTATTAGAAATCAATTAATTTCTGAATGTGGGAAATTACGAAAGCATTTAAAATTTCAAACATGACTACGTAACTAATGCAATTTCTCTACCTTTACATTTTTTTATCAAACTGCTTTCATTCATCTCCCTGCAGAGGCCTGCCTCCCAGAACTAGACCTGTATTACAACTGTTATTACGCATCTTTACCACCAGGGGGTAGCAAAGATAAAAAATCTTATAAACTCAGCCAAAAGTCAAATCTCTGATTTACTGTCCACAGCATATATACAAATGGGGGAATAAATAGACATATATCTATATACAGCCTCTATTTTGACAGGTGCATGTTTTATTTGAGTTACTATAGCAGAGATACTAGTAAAACAGATTCTTGTTTTATCAGTTCAGTTTTCAGCATACACTTTTGCTTTTAATGACTTCAAAGTGCTAAACTTGGTCAATAGGACGTGTAAGAATATTATAGTCACTACATGAAAGAAAAGTTGTAGTTTGACATGTAAACATATTCTAAACACATGAAATGGTTGTAATTTCCTATTGTATAACTCTAGATTACCCAGCTCATTATTTCAGATGTATGAATGGTTTGAACAAGCGATTTCCTCAAACTCAAGTGTGCCATCTGTTGGACAAACAGGTAAAAACCTGGAGATTGATGTGATTTCTTTCGCATTCTCTCTCTCGCTCTCTCTCTCTCTCTCTCTCTCTCTCTCTCTCTCTCTCTCTCTCTCTCTCTCTCTCTCTCTCTCTCTCCCTCTCTCTCGGTCTCTTTCTCTCTTTGTTTTTCAAACATTGAAAAATAACGGTGCCTGGATTCTCATGAGGTATGTTTTTCTGCTATGCCACAATAATGTTTAGAATTTCTTCACTTGCCTTTCGAATAATTCTGTGTGTAGTTTTAAAAGCCGGCTTCTGAAGTGATTTGCTTTCTTTTCCTAAGAGGTAGAGCAAAATAACATGCGTAGGCTCTCATTCATTCAAGGATCAATAACATTCATTCTGGTAGTTGGGGGACTTTCTGGAAAACAGTGTCCAGTAGGTTACTGTGCAGGCCCCCACACCTGATCATATTAGTTCAGCTGTTGTTCTGATTCCACTTCAGTGTGAGCTCCACTATGGAGCCCAAAAGGCATACCAGGCACAGGACAAAAACGGAGAGGAAAGCAGATTTTTTCCAGAATGATGAACGACTGGAGAACTATGCAGTGCATCCTTGAGGAGCCTCAGATGCGGACAGAAGGAGAGAGGCTACTAACTTTTCTGAACTGGCCAACAGATGCACCTGTCACATCTAGAGATCTGGCCAGGGCAGGCTTTTTCTTTCTTGGCCCGGGGGACAAAGTTCAGTGTTTCTGCTGTGGAGGGATTTTAAGATGTTGGATAAACGGGGACAGCCCAGCTGGTGAGCACAAGCGGCATTTCCCCAATTGCAAGTTCATACTGGGCCGAGCTGTGGGCAATATTCCACTCCAAGTGGGCTCCTCGGATTCTGTGGATGGCCAGCTATTGAGTCAGCTCCAGAGAATGACTATGGATGAACAAGGAACAGCTGGACAACCAGTGTACCCAGAAATGGAGGCTGAGGATTCCCGTCTCACCACTTTCCACAACTGGCCGACTGAGGCTTCAATCCAGCCGGATGTCCTTGCCAGAGCAGGATTTTTCTACACAGGTACTTAATGCTTTACTATAAAGACTTAACACATTTACTAACTAAAGAGCTTATTCCTTTTACATTGTTTTGGTTGCATATATAAATGTCTATTTGTATGTTTTTGTGAAATATTCATCCCAGACCTAGTCATTACTAGAGTGACCTGCTCTTTGTGAGAGAGTTCATGCTACAATTGTCCTGCTGAGTCATGATGTTGTGGACAGAACAACCTGGACAAAGCTGGGGCTGCTAAAGAAGTCCAGCTTCAGGCAATGCACAGCAGGATGTAAAATGACAAAATATCAAGGAAACTAATTCAAAATTCAAATTTAAGTACCTTAATAGTATTTTTTTGCTGCAATGTTGGTAGCATTGAGACAGTTTCATATTAAAGTTAGTTCATTTTTATTGTAGCTGCCGCTCAAGGTTTACTTCTTGTACAATTATACCCATATCTGATTAATAGTCCACAATAAGAGCGATTTTTCGTTTTTTTCCAGCTGTGAACATTCACCAGTTCTCTGTCGTTACAGAATTTTCACAGTGATCTTTTATGTTCTTATCCCAGGCCACGGTGATAATGTCAAATGCTTCTACTGTGATGGAGGACTGAGGAACTGGGAGCCTGGCGACGACCCCTGGCAGGAACATGCCAAATGGTTTCCACGGTAACAACAGACATAAAGATATAACCTAAATTATTAGAAAACTAAAATACCATATTAAAGGTTTAGGAAAAATGTCCTAGTTGTTATAAAATCATTGAGTCACTTTGGGATTTTAAGCAGATGCCTTCCTGTTAGATATTGTGAAAAAAAACTGCAGACAGGTTTAGCTAAAACAGCTTATCTTAAAAGTAATCATCAGCTTTAACCAATATACATTTTGATTTGTTTTTCTGTTTGTACTACGTTATCTTAAACTACACTTTCATTGTTTTGGCAGTATGCTGTCATGACTTTAAAACGCTGGCATTGTGCAACTTTTGCATATGCAATAGCATAGCTATAAAGTTTCATCCTTGTCTTTCTCAGATGTGAGTTTTTAATACAGTCAAGAGGACAGGAGTACATCACCAACATACAAGATGTTCATTTCCATCTGGGAGATACTGTGGTAAGATATTATTGTTTATTTTGAATAAAATCTATTTGCAATATTGGACGCATTATAATCACACATGTTAATTTAAAGTTGCATTTAAATTAACAACGATCTATGTTGGATTTGAAAATGACTCTTCTAGGGAGGATCCCAGACTTCCACTGGCAGAGACATCGGCTCCAGAAACGGTAAGTCATAAATAATTGAAAAATGTCAGGAAAAAGGATAATTATAGACCAACTGCGTCTGCGATGTTTTTATTGTTGTGTAAAAAAAATAATAAAGTAAGCCTACCTTTAACTCTAACATTGTAAGTAACAAGGAAGTCATCTGATCCTAAGTAGGTCTTAAGACAGATAAATAGCCTACAACCTGTTGAAGAAATAAAACTTACAGTTGTTGTGTGGTGTCGTAATTAACTTAACTAATTAACTAACAAAATATGAATGTAAATGTAAAGAATTTGGTTTGTAGGAATTATCTATGCACAGCTCTATCAAGGTCCCGTCACAGCAAATGAACTGGGTTGAGGTCTGGACTCTGATTGCGCTATTGCAATACCTTAAATAATTTCTTTATTCACATATTCTGTTATACATTTGCCAATCAAGATCGTTATTATGTTGCATGACCCAATTTCAGCCAGGGTTTAGCTGTCGGACAGATGGCTCTACATTTAATCGGAGAATACTTCTGTATAAAAAGGGTTAAAAGTTGACTTAATGGCTGCAAGATCCTCAAAGCCTGCGGTTACAAACCAAGGTTCTACCGTCACACCACCACCTCACACCTGCCGTGGTCTGGCAGCAATCATCTCTATTTATTCTTTCTTTATGAGCATTCTACCATCTTTCGCTCACATGAACTGGATTTAGTGTTTTTCACTTCTGAATAATCTTTATCACCATTCAATTATGGATTCCAAATGTTTTGGAAATGGGCCTATTAACCCTTTCTTTGGTTGATTGGCAGGAACCCTTTCTTCGTTCACATTTTCTTTTGTCACGTTTTCCCACCTCAGTGTTCCTGACCAGTACACTAAAAATGTTTGCCTTCATAGAGGGATTTACACCAGCTTTTTAATTAATCAATTAATCAATTAATCGATATGAGTAGCAGGACCTGGATGCTTATCCTTTTGATTACACCGCATGCAGTTGTTGCTCATCTGAGGTTGCATTCCCCTAATTCTAAGACCTGAAACAATCCAAAAAATATGTTTTTTTTTTAATGAATCAATGCCCTCATATGTCAAACTTAAGAATGAAAAGAGTTAGTTTCAACTTTCCTTCTTTTGTAGCTTGTTTGCACCAGGACAGTGTTCGGCAGCAAACAGCAAGCATCACAACACGTTGACTTGAAGGATTATATCGCATTTCAGTGGACACATAGAAAAGGTCTGGGGTTTGAAAGTCATTGAAATGCACATGTAGGTGTAGTAGAAAGGTTAACAGTTTTATATAATCATTTTTGTTGAATACTATTAAAACGTAGGAAGTCAAAAGTCTTAAGATACTGAAAGCTTTGTTGACCGTAAAAAAATCTCTGCAACTCTGCTCAACCCAAAGGAATGCTGTAAAGCCTGTTTTGGGCCCAAATTGGAAGAAAGCACACGAGGCCTCTCTCCTTTGTGAGCGGATTGCTCCTCTCCCTGTGTGCAAATCCCCCCCCCCTTTTTGTGTACACCAAATTCTGAGAAAAAGGTGTCCTCCGAGGCTCCTCTCTTTGGGTACAGATTGCCCCTTTTTTGAGCAGATTACACTGAAATTCGTAGAAACAGGTGTCCCTTCGGGGGCTCTCCCCCTGTTTGCACAGATTTCACAAAATTCTGAGAAAAGATGTGGGTGAGGGTGTTTAAAGTTTAAAAAAATTAAAGGTTGTTTCTCTTTCCTCCGATAAAATATAAGTGTGAGAACTAACGGAGGAAAATTAGTTGTAACCATGATAATAAATAAAAGCTGGGGGGTGTGGCCCCCAGGCCCTTTGAGAATATATAAGGAGAGAGACCCGATGAAAGATTTAAGATTTGTCTATTCGAATGGTTAACTCTCCTGTGGTTGGTACTAATTGTATTCATACAATAAAAACCTTCGCAGTATTGAACGGAACACCAGACGATCTGACTATTCGCATTTTTCTTCAGTCCAATTAGAAAAGTTTATATACTTATAGAAACTTAGTTCATGTAGGGGGACCAGAATTATCCACTACATAGGCCTATGTGTTTAATGCTTTTTTTCAATTTAGTTTTAACATTTGCAACGCAGCTCTTTGGACAAGACTGCTCTTCAGGTCTTTCTCACTTCTCCATTCCTCCTATCAAGCAGCTATGGTGGGAGGTCTGGGAACTTCATCGGCCATGCTTTCTCCTGTGGTGCAAACTGTGGTCCAGATGGGCTTTGAGGCCAGCCTGGTGGAGAGTCTAGTCCAGACCAAATTCCTCCTGACAGGCCAGCACTACACATCCGTGTCTGACCTGGTGACTGATGTACTGCAGACAGAGGAGGCGGACAGACAGAGGGGGGCAAACAGCAGAGGTAACGGTTTGGGATATTTGTGCTGTACGTGGCTAATTCCACTTTCTTCTTAAATTTACTTCTACCCACTAGAGTTAAGAGTCAAACTAATAATCTCTTCATACATGTATTTAAAAATACTTGTTTTTTTTCTATTACTATTTACATGTGGTTTTCTCTTCTCAAATTTAAAACAGTGGTTTCCAACTTTTTTATCTCAGGAGCTGTTACAAAAAGGGTGCGATCATGCATGTACTTGTTTTTAAGTAAACCGTTTCATAGATTGATGAACATAAATAGTTGTTTTAGGCCCACAGACATAATAATATCCAATATTTTGCAAAAAGAAATCAAGGTTTTGTTTGTTTTAACTATGCTAAATCCCTTGATTGGAAACTACTGGGTACGCCTTGGTAAACCCTTTTCAAACTGTCTTTTACAGAGAAAAGTCACACTAGAGGCAGATAACTGATCTCTCTTTTCCTGCTCTACCTGGCCGGCCTTCAGCAGGAGGGTCCCCCCTTATGAGCCACGTCTTGCTCAAGGTTTTCTCCTACTAGGGGAGTGCCATTGTTTTTGTAATAATTGCTCGGGGGTCATGTTCTGAGGCTCTGGAAAGCACCTAGAGACAATATATAGATAAAACTGAATTGAACTGAATTGAAAAGGACAGTTATCACAAGCACAACTCAGAATCCTCTAAGAGACACAAACTAAAGGTTCTGTCATGGGTTTCACAGCCCCACGACCTAAATGTTATTGTAAGCCCTCATAAAATGCAAAGAAAAAAGAAGTGCACTCAAGACAGCCCAAAAGACTGAAGAGCAACGACTGACTGACTCATAGCTATGATAGGAGTCATTAAATACTGAGCGTGCCAAGTTTCCAAACATGACTACTTTTCCCTTTTACTGAAAATGTTCAACTTAAATGGATGGAAATTAAGACATCTTAAATTGTATATGTCTTGAAAAACAGCTCCTCTTGCAGTTTCCTATACAAAGATAAAGATTATGGCCATGGGCAGCTCTATGGTTACACATAAATACATTTATGGTTAATGTTACACATTAATAAGCACAGGGTTTGACATAAATAGACATAAATACACCGTTATAAACCCCACACTGCATAGTAAACTTTTACTGAATCACATATTATTTTACTTTTGTTATTTGGACATTCATACAAATGTGTATGTTACATATTTCTTATGAGGCTGGGCTGCAACATGCATGCATGCATGCATGCATGCATGCAAGCTATTTTCTGTTAAAAAAGACAATATCGTTGCCACAGTGACTTATTAACTCATGTGTCTGTTTTGAAGTTTAATGTCTCAATTCATGTGTCTGACACTATTCGTCTGTGTGAAGTAGAGCCAGAGATGAGACAGGACTCCAGTGCAGGAAATGTGAGGAGACAGACACCAATCCGGGAGAAAGGTCTGTGTACTTGTAAATGTTTTCATATGGACTGGCAAAGTGAATCGTGAAGTCATTGTTCTACACTGCAGTGAGCAGGACTTCAGTCACAGCACTTGGTTTGAACACATACATGTTTGTGTTTTTTGCTTTCTATAACAGTAAAAGATCCCAGTCCAGAGGAGCTGCTGAGGCAGCTGCAGGAAGAGAGGACCTGTAAAGTATGCATGGACAAGTTGGTGTCCATTGTCTTCATCCCCTGTGGTCACCTGGTGGTTTGTGGTGACTGTGCTGCCAGTCTGCGTCACTGCCCCATCTGCAGAGCTGTCATCAGAGGCAGCGTTCGTGCTTTTATGTCTTAAGGTTGTAGTGAAAAGCCATTCATATTCAGGTGATGCACGAACACCCCTTCAGTTTCCCCCGAATTGATGAAAATAAAGAGTGCAGATTGCTTCTGTCACACCTTCAAAATCACTTTCTTTATGATTTTATAATCATCTAACATTTTCTCATTTTTCCACTTGTGCATTTTCATCATCGTGTTCCTCATTATATGAAACATAGATGTGAAATGACACACAATCATAACAAGGCACGTTCTTTTATTAACAAATGCCTATTTACATGAACACAAAGCATAGTTTGGGATAAATATAAAAATACAATCAGGTTACATGTGGTTGGCACAACAGAAAAGGACAACAATTATGTTATCCCCTCCAAAAAAAAGGTGAACTTGCACATTAACATTCATAACAAGTTTTAACTAAAAGGAGTCATCGGGAGTTTGCAAAAAATGCTTTATTGCACAGTAAGGAAGACTAGTTTTAACATATTTATAGCATTTTATTACGAATACTGACTATGCTCAGACATTGATGTCATAGAAATGTCACCAACAAAAACCAAACAGTTTAACTTAGCCACTGTGAACTTGGAAATCAGTAGTGACTTTTTTTCCAGGCCTCTCCTGCAGTATTTCTTTTTAAAAACCTAAGAAAAATAGAACTTTATTTTCAGACTGTGACGATTCTGTGGGAGGAATCATTTAGCCGCGTTTGGCATTTAGTGCATTCTCATTTTGAACACTAGAGGGCAGAAAGACAACAGAGGATCTGACAGTATCTGAGTCAGTCATTACATAGGAGGTACTGTATGATCCGTGTGTCACTTTTGCTCAGAAGTTGTTGTGACGCTGATCAGAAGAAAAGACAGAAAAGAGTGACATAAATGAGCAGAATGTTTCACCTAAAGTATCACTAGATCTTGAGCAGTCAGTCAAAGACACAGGTTTTGTTATTTTGTTCTTTTTATTATTTAATGCTATACACATAATTACAATACAAACTTTATTTAAAACATGCTACAATCATCACAGCTGAGGATATCACACTTCAAAGAAAGATGATTAAAAATGTAGACCTGTGAGGCGACAAACCTGTTATCTATACAGGTACAGGTGTGCTACTTCTACACTTATTTCCATACCCAAACTGCTGGAAAATGTTTGCACCTTTCATATTGCGTGGAGTGCAATATGAAAGAAACCACCAACCCTGACTCCCAAATTAAAAATATGCTGTGTAACCTTTGTTTGAATGTGTGTAAATGACCGCCCTTGCTGGATCTGTCAGCTGTTAGAGGATAACGCTTGAAGTGCAAGCAAAGCTCGATTTCATCTGCTAAAACAAACACTTGACACTTCAGAATGACTGACTTTGCTGTTGGTGAAAACAGTCACAATAACAGGACTACAGAAATAAAAGCAGCACTCGCATGCCGCTGCTCTTGTCTGAGCAGCTCTTGCAGGCTTAACACTTTTGCATTCTTGATCATTCACGTTTCACTATTTACATTTTCCTATTTTTGGCAGATTCCCCTGTAGGTTTGGTGCTTTTTTTGTTCCCTCCCCACCCTGTATGTCTCCACTCCCCTGCCTCTTCCTGCTTTGTTTCTGTATTTTTGCACACACACACACACACACTAAAGTAAACAGGCAGCACACAATAGCTCTTTCCACAGACTCCACTGTAATAACGCCCTATGGCCAAGATCTCAGCCAAACCAACAAAAATATGCCAAATCTGAGTCCTCTAAGACAAGAGAGGGCTGGGCACTCCATCATTACATACACACTGTATTCATTAGCTGTACATGTTCTACACAGTTGGGGAGTATTAGTCGGTGGTAAAAACTCAAGGGAGAAATTAATGGTACTTCAAAACAAAAACAAATACCTCCAAATACACTCTTTGTTATACTATAATTCCTCCAAATCCCTCCACAATGGCCTCTTACTGAGAAACATCAGCTTTTCTGGTAAGAACACCAGTAAATGACATGTTTAAAGTACTAGAATAATGATGGGGAGGAAGATCCGTTATTCTAAAGTGTACTGAGATGTTTGTGTGAAAATAGAAATTTTTGCCTCCGTGGGACTTCACGGCATCCCCTCCCTCGCTGGCTGTTTTCCTATTTACGTAGACCTGGAGAAGACAAAAAGATGGAAAGAGGCAGAAGAGGGTTAGCAATTCTCGGGCAAGTCATACACACATACACATACACACGCGCCCGCACGCATGCACGCGCGCACGCACACGCACACGCACACTACACACTACACACTACACACACACACACACACACACACACACACACACACACACACACACACGCACACACACACACACACACTCTCTCTCACTTACACACCCCGTGGATGAATTTATTCAGGATATAACTCCCTCTAGGTTGAGGTCATGAAAACCTCCTCCCTCCAATTAGAGACAGAGCTGATTAAACTGTCAAGATGCTACTAAAATATTCATTTCATGTTGGATGAGAATTATTACATGACTTCCCGGGCTCTTTTTTATTAACTTTGCATCACAACTTAATTGATTAATCCAATTTTAGACATAATTTTACATGTTTTTATTAATGGTATCCAGAGAGAAAGAACATTAAACAACACATACACACTGCAGGGCTACAGCAGTGCAATGGAAGATCATCATATTCCTCAAAGCAAGGGGATGCAGCATGTTTCAAGCTATTTATTCCAGATATTCAAGCTCTAGAATCCAAGCTAGCAACCTCTTGTTCCACCTATATGATTCAATTCTGTGTTATAATTTCCAGGAAAACACTGAAAAAACATTGGGATGAACATGAAAGTGAGCAATGATTTATATATATATATATATATATATATATATACAATGTATACAGTATACACATTCAACGGCCACTTAATTAGGCACACCTTGCTAGTACCAGGTTGTGCCCCCTTTTCCATCAGAACTGCCTTAATCATTCGTTGAGTCTATTCGCTCAGATTCAACCAGGTACTGGAAACATTCCTCAGAGAGTTTGGTCAAAATTGGCATGATGCATCACGTAGTTGCTGCAGATTTGTCGGCTGCACATCCATGATGCAAATCTCCCGTTCCACCACATCCCAAATGTGCTCTATTGGACTGACATCTGGTGACTGTGGAGGCCGTTTGAGTAGTGAACTCATTGTCATGTTCAAGAAACCAGTCTGAGATGATTCGTGCTTTATGACATGGCGCGTTATCCTGCTGGAAGTAACAATCAGAAGATACTCAGGTAGGCTGTGGTGTGACACGATGCTCAATTGGCACTAATGGGCCCAAAGTGTGCCAGGAAAATATCCCCCACACCATTACACCACCACCATCCTGAACTGTTGATACGAGGCAGGATGGATCCATGTTTTCATGTTGTTGACGCATATTCTGACCCTTCCATCCGTGTCGCAGCAGAAATCGAGACTCATCAGACCAGGCAACATTTATCCAATCTTCTGTTGTTCAGTTTTGGTGACTGTGAATTGTGGCCTCAGTTTCCTGCTCTTAGCTGACAAGAGTGTTACCCGGTGTGATTTTCTGCTGCTGTAGCCCATCCGCCTCAAGGTTCAAACTGTTGTGCGTTGAGATGCTCTTCTTCATACCTCAGTTGTAACGAGTGGTTATTTGAGTTACTGTTGCCTTTCTATCAGCTCCAACCTGTCTGGCCCTTCTCTTCTGATCTCTGGCATCAACAAGGCATTTGCACCCACAGAACTGCTGCTAACTGGATATTTTCTCTTCTTCGGACCGTTCTCTGTAAACCCTAGAGATGGTTGTGCGTGAAAATCCCAGTAGATCAGCAGTTTCTGAAATCCTCAGACCAGCCCGTCTGGCACCAACAACCATATTCAAAGTCACTAAAAATCACCTTTCTTCCCTATTCTGATGCTGGTCTGAACTGCAGCAGAACGAGCAGTTGGACCTAATAAAGTGGCCGGTGAGTGTATATTATGACGATTGTTTTAGGGAAATGTAAACATACATACTTGTTCTCAAACTCTCAGTTCAAATGCAGAAGGGACCAAAATGTGTAGACAGATGACATACTTACAGGCTCATGGGCTTTATGAGAAGATGAGATGGTTTCTCATTGACATGGTAGAGTGGGAATGGATCAAATCCACCAATAAAATCAACTGAAAACAAAAGATTAAACACATGATTTGTGGAGTAAATGAAAAAGTCATAAATGATATTAAAAAAAACTGAAACATAAAGACTCAACATGAATGAGAGGAAAAAAAGGAAACAAATGGGAGGGAACAGATGTAAAGCAGGAATTTTTAAAGGTGGACACGCGCAGGACAAAAAAAAAACAAAAACAAAAGAACCAGGCAAAAAAATCCCTGTTTAATAAACTAATTCTCATTTGTGCATCTGTCAGGAGCTACTGGGAAAGCTTGGGAATACAGGTGAAAGCTGTCAAAATAACCTATATTTTTGTCACTCTGGGACAGAGGACACAAATAAATAAATGTCCCGCACTTTAGGTTTATTTTCTCACACAAGAGTTCAGACTGTAGGAAAGGGGAAGATGAGCCCATGATTGTCAAAAAATGTGAAACAGAGGACATGGGGGTAGTGATGGTTTTGAGAGAGGTTGAAAAGCTTGCAGCTTGGAGGGGACACAATGGCAGAGTGGGAGGACAGTCGGGGGGGGTGGCGAGGTGTGTCACGCCTGTCGGACTGACTGACAGGAGCAAAGAAGATTAAGTTTAGGGAATGCATGTGAAAAAGGACAGATATCCACGATATGTGAGGCTGTTGTAAAAACCGTGAGGCGAGGAAAAGGAAAAGGAAAAGAAGAACTGAGTCTGACTCAGTGGAAAAAAGACACCAAACAAACAGGACTGTTGCTCTAGAGAAAAACAAAAAATGGGCAGATCCGATACTTTCTGGGAACCAGAAGCTGCGGGGAGGTCAGACAAGCTGCCCATGGAAACCAAAGCAAATCAGCTCCATCCTGATAACGGGAGGCAGGGGAGGTCTGCCAAATAATGATAGGTGTGCAGGATGAGTGCATGGAGCCAGGAGGGGCCGTGCTGCGCTGCCCTTTTCCTGTTTTCCTTCTCTCCTGGGAATCACCATGTCATCTAAACACCAGGAACACATCTGCATGCTGCCCAAACACACATAACGACCTCTCCCATGATGTTCCTGTACAGATAATCTTCTCAATATAAGCTGGCGAGGATCCATAACCTACCGCGATAAACGACGCTAAGGAATGCACTAAATGATAATGATGGTTTCCATTTTTAGACTCAAATCTCGGGACACATCAACGTCAGACTCATTCTTCTATCCGTCTGCCAATGTAAGATCAGTGACAACTACTGGTTACAGAAATTCTACAGAGGGGAATCTACAGGAATCTACGGGCATACAGAGGATTTGGAAAGTCTACACACCCTCATGAAATTGCAGGCTTTTAAAATGTGAAGACATACATAGCAACAACATAAACGCCAGACTTTTTACATCTTTAATGCAGTACTGTATTCCAACCAACAAAAACCCCGGGGGGAATAAACAAATGTTTAATTATTGGTAATAATTAGGGGTGTAACTATACACTAATCTCACAATACGGTACGATACACGATATTGAGGTCACGATAACGATACGATACGATATTATAGCAGTATTTTTTTAACAACCTTGAATGAGGAACATATGACTGGAAAAAATTGTCTTTTATTTGAAAGACACAAAATACAAAACAATGCTGTGCATTTGCCCTATTGTTACAGTTTGTAACAATAACTGTTATAACTGTTTAAGTTTTAAAGAGAAAGCCAGGCCAACCATTTTCCACAAACTGAACTAAAAGTAAATGTCAGGTTTGCATTATGCATCTTCAGTATAAATATTTTGCCACAAACTGAATAGTTTCTCTCATGTATGATTTCATTTTTTTCTTTCTAATTTAACAACTAAAATTAAATAAATAAATAAAAGTAAATAAATACATACAATTTTACATCATAAAAAAGATTGATTCATGCTCAGCTTATAAGTGTAAGAGGAGATTTATTTTTGTTAAGAAGTTTATTTTGGTAATTCAGGGTTCATTATTTTATAAATATATTCTTTATATTCTGATGTAAATCAGGGACTATAATTACACTAGTCAGTTTATCTGTAGTGATTAGTCTGTTTTGGATTGGGCGGAGTGATACAGCACTAGGTGTTGTGTTGATGCTCTAAAATCCTACGCTGTTGAGCGGACATTAAAGTACACTGGAGCTCAGCAGAAGTTGCCTGCGTGTTTATCCTACTCACCACCCGAAAAAGGTTTAATTTAATAAGGTAAGGCTTAACTCTACACCAGCCTTACATAAGTAAAAGTTCAGAGCTCAAAACGGGACCACAAAACGGGACTAGTTTCTTCTGAGCGGAGTAAGATTTCTGTCCGCGGGTCGAGGTGCGGTCGCGGCCGCGGTGGGATGCGCGTTTCTAGTCAACACAATAGATTAATATTAATAACCCAATATCGCGATACACTTTGTCACCTCCACGACACGTATTGTGACGTTTTTGTATCGCGAAATTTCGTGGCACGATATATTGTTACACCCCTAGTAATAATAAAAAAAAAACAATGAGCCTTTATTAACCTCAAACATCCAGGCTTTGGAGGTTTATCCCAATCTACTATGCAAAAAAGTTCCTTCAGATAGCTAGGGAATCTTCTGTGCACAGCTCTTTAGATCATTCCACAGGTGTTTGATTGGACTGAGGTCTGAGCTCAGACTGCACTCCAACTACTTTGATTTCTCTTTGCTGAAGCCATGTCTTGGTTCATTTTGATGTGTGTTTTGGGTTATTCTGGTTTTGAAATTCCATCTTGCCACCCACCCCGCAGCCACAGACTTATGCAGAACACAGGAGATGGTAGTCACGTGAGAGATACCGGTACCCACAAGACATTCATGCGGTTCCTTCAGTGTTGCTGGAGGTCTCTTGGCTAACAGCAACACTGCAGAAGTGAAACCCAGAGCTGAACTGCATCGGTTTATACTCTGGCCATGTGTGTCTGGTTTGTGTGCAAAGGCTTGGTGAGCTGATGCCAAAATGAAACGCAAACAAGATAAGGAGAAAAAGAGCAGAAGAGTAAAAGAGAGCCGGTGAGAAAAGAGCGCAGTCTAGGGGAGATCAAGACACAAAAAAAGAAAAAAAACAGTTGACGTCGAGAGACAATGACTGCAAGCGAGATAAAGAGCAGACAGATAGTTCAGGACTTCAGAGCCCGTCTGTAATGGTGGCTCTGCAAGTCTGCATCTCTGTCCTCACATTTTCACACCATTACACAGTCATCATTGCTAGTTGGACTACTCATTTACTTTAAAGACCACTTTAGCTGATTTATACTTTGTTATTTTGCATGAGAACTTAGGGTGTGTTTGATCGAGAGTGTATTTAAAGTTAATTATCCATCCAAGCGAGCGAGAGCAAGAGAGAGGCTCCAGGCAGAGACGGATTAAATGGCTCTCTTGAAACTTTTTTGATAATGATGATGATGATGTCAGTCTTCTATTTGTCACAAGCTGCACCTGCTTTCAGTCATTAGTGTATGATCTGTATTTCAAAGTGAGAAAAAATCTCTCCATGCACGTTTCCGCTTATGACACAGCATTGTACAAAACCTTTGTGAAGAGGAGGGCGCTCTCAAAAACAATGGCATTGAGCTGCTCGGTGGTGCAGTGGGTTAAGCAAGCGGCTCATATACTGAGGCTACAGTCCTCCTGCAGCGGTTGCAGGTTTGAATCCCGGCCTGCACACCTTTGCTGCATGTCATCCCCATTCTCTCTCTCTTTACCCCCTTCCTGTCTGTATACTTTGAATAAAAGGCCACTAGAGCCCAAAAAAAACAATGGCGTAGAATTGTTTCTGTTATGGTTGTTCTATTGCCACCAGTTCTTGAGGACATGAAGACGTTTGGTGTAAATCTGCTGAATGAAACTGTTAAATATGCTCCTTTACTAGTCTGTGGGAGATAAGACGGTACTTCACAGTATTTCAGAGACTGCTGAATCTAACAACATGTCCACTTCAGTTTATGGACATGCACCAACAAACCTGAGAGGAATGTCTACTGCGCTAAGGTGGTTCCTTCAGAAATATACTCTTGTAGCATTTCCATCTCTTCAGCATTCAAAGAGCCCTCTGTTTGAGCAAAATGTTTCAAATCAGTCCAGACCACCCGCTCCCATGTGTTATTTGCCTGAATTGCTTCACCAGTTTCTTGGTCCAACACCAATGTGTCTTTGTGCTTCCGTTAAGAGCTTGGAATACGCATCTGGAAACACCTACAATGGGCAGTGTACATTTTCTGACCTGGCCAGTGTACAATGGTCAGGTTTCATCTCAGTTCTCTCCTCATATTTGGCACGGCATGGACTGTTTGACCGAAGCAGTTATATCCTCTATGGCGGCGTTTTCTGCTTCCAGCATCCAACATCTGTTTTTTTACTGTTAGCAAAACAAAACGATAAAGCCGGACAAGGCTTTACAACAGATTGTATATTGTGGCTGTAGAAGTTTTACACACAAAGTTGAAAAGTTTATATGGGTGCATGTTGAAATGGTTTTTAAATGAAACTGTATGGAGCCAAATCAAGGCCAAAAGTTTTGCTAATTTGAAAATAAAATTTGAACCTGAAAATTCTTTTTTACAGTTTCAATTTTATTTTTTTCAGTATCAGATCTTTTTTTCAGTTTCAAATTTTTTTGTTTCAGTTTCAAATCTTTTTTTTTTCAGTTTCACGTCTTTTTTTTTCAGTTTCACATCTTTTTTTTTCAGTTTCAAATTTTTTTTTCAGGTTCAGACTTTTGGCCCCGATCTGGCGTGGGGGGCGTGGCATCAACTGAGAGGGGCGTGGCATCATGAGTGACAGCAGAACAGAGAAGGCGGGGGACGTTACTCAGTCATGTTGCCTTCAGGAAACGTAGGTTGCAGAAGTTATCAGTAGAATAGAGTATAGAATAGAAGAATAGAAGAGTTTGATTCAACACTGTATATACACCATATTCATGTGATTGGCAGTGGAAAAAAAACATTTGAAACTGAAAAAAAAAGAAGTGAAACTGAAAAAAAAGATGTGAAACTAAAAAAAAAAGATGTGAAACTGAAAAAAAAAAAGATTTGAAACTGAAAAAAAGATTTGAAACTGAAAAAAAGATTTGAAACTGAAATAAAAAGATTTGAAACTGAAAAAAAGATCTGATACTGAAAAAAATAAAATTGAAACTGTAAAAAAGAATTTTCAGGTTCAAATTTTATTTTCAAATTAGCAAAACTTTTGGCCTTGATTTGGCTCCATAAAACTGCACTATTGGTGATATACTTTTAATCCCATTATACTGTTTAGATGGCAACGCATCCATCCATCCATCCATCCATCCATCCATCCATCCATCCATCCATCCATCCATCCATCCATCCATCCAGTTGCTTTGTCTGCTAGAGGATTTTCACCAGTTGTGACTCAGCGCGGAGGGTGGCGGTGTAATTAGCAGACAAACTAAAGTGAGCTTATCCCTGTGCTAGGCGGCTAACTCCATGACCTACTTTGAAAAGAGGATTTTCCCCACCATTCACTCTGCCGGTGTGTCTGCTCCCTGCTGATAACTGTATAACAAATTCATACAACGCAAACACACATACAAACAGGGACACTCAAACAGCCAGTCAGTCACATTCAGCTTAACCAACACAGCATGGACGACACATGTATGTATGAGTGTGAGTACACCGACTCATGAGCTCACTAAGTTGACAGGAAAAAGAAAAAAGAAAGAGATAATTGCAATAAAAAAGTTCATGTTAAGACACACGCACACGCGCACACGCACACGCACACACACACACACACACACACACACACACACACACACACACACACACACACACACACACACACACACACACACACACACACACACACACACACACAGTATCTGTATTACAGCCTGAAAGCCTTGTCAGACTGATGGTATATGATGCTTGTTATTCTTCCCATTGTGTCTTCTTGGCTTCTTGCAAGTGTGAGTAAATGTGTGTGTGTGTGTGTGTGTGTGTGTGTGTGTGTGTGTGTGTGTGTGTGTGTGTGTGTGTACACGCATGCAAGCTACTCCGTTATTCTTTACACAAGCCTGAGCACTCAAATCTAATTCGGTCTTCTCCCCGGAGAGTGGCATCGTGCGCAGCGTGAGAAGAATTCCTGTTTTATTTCCTTATTCATGAAAAGCTCATCTTGTCTTATGCTGTTTTTTCCTCTATAGTGCCTCATCTCCTTTTTCTCATCTGGATCCTGTGATAAACACCTCCCTCTGCTCCCCTCATGCACTCCTCCTCCCATCCATCCCTCTCTCTTTCCTACCTTTCTTTCCCTCCTTAGGATTCTTTTCACCTTTCTTCTCTTACTGAGGTGTAATCAGCTGTGGAGGTTATTGACCAGCAAGGTATTTAATGAGGCTGATAAAATGAGTGACCAGAGACCTCTAACTTTTTACAGGCACACCCCATTAAACCTCAGAAGCCAGAGATATAAAACAGACAAAAAGAGGAGATTTCTTAAACACACCAGAATTGGATTTTGATGTAGCTACGCCATCTAACTGTGAAGAAATGTGGAAGTGAGCAGGAGCGACCGGCAGAACAGAATAAAGAAGAGTACAGTGTGTGTAGAGATGCTGAGGTACCCAGGGAGCTCAGCACGAGGATTTGGTGTAATGTACAGGTGAAGCAAGAGGAGAAAATCCGAGCAGAAATGTGTTTCAGTTGGTGTGTATGTGAATACATTTGTGCCTGCACACCTGTGTCTGCCTGGATAAATGTGTCCATGGGCATGTGTGTGCACAAGCAGGCAAAGGGCTGATTACAATAACAAAGAGCTGGCACTGAGAAGCAATTTCGTAGCTTTAATTCACGCCTGGCCTGGATCAGAGAAAAACTATGGGGTAATTAAAACAAATACAAATCACACCATGTTCTCTTTTCACACCAACCCTTAGTTGTTGCCCACTTGTTATTATTTTCGTGCTTGTTTTTTTTGTTTTTGTGGGTGTGTCTGTGAATAACATATTATGGACAGATGAAATCCAATGGTTCTTACAGAAAATGCCCGGCACTGAGCACCCACAAAGAAAGACAAGAAAATATGAACAAAGATTGTTAAGGGGAAGGTCTTTTTTTTCTAGTTTTCTGAAATAGAGTTTCCTTCCAAGGATTACTTATAGCCCACTGGTGGGGGGGCGGGCCGCTTGGTGGTGATGCTAACCACTCCAAGCCGCTGAGTCTCTGGTATGTGACCACCTAAGAACTGCTTGAACCTCTGTAATGCTGGTCTGCAGAACACACACATGAACCACATCCCATTTCCCCCCAAATTAGAAGAATATGCTGCTTAAAATACAATTAGTCCATGTAATGTATTGTTTATTGCTTTGTTTCCAAGTCAAGTTAGAGCTCAGCTCTCACATGAAAACCACCAGGCTCCTGATACTTCATAACTCGTGCACCACATGTGTACTGCCACACTGGGTAAATGCATATACGACTACGTGTTTCACCTTTATTCAATTACCTTACACCCAGATCTGCATCTCCATGCCCACATCTTATATGCTCCAAAAGGCAGATTCTCAACCTTCAAAGTCACTGCAGAACTAATCAGATATTTATGACTACCACTGACCCCCAAGATCAAACATTTCCCGACTTTCTGATTGGTTAACCTCCAGCAGGACCCCTGGCCTGGTGTCTCTTGAGGTCACAGCAGCTCGGTCATTTATCACAAATGTGTGTCTCTGGTTTCTCCATCTTCTCACATGACTCATTTTGCGGTCCCCGCTGCTGTATTTTCCCACACCCTGCCCTCGCTCTTTGCTGGCTATAATGCACGACAAGGCAAGGAAGAGATTGCGGTCTTGCCTCCCTGATTTGACTACATACTCAAGGACAAGTGGAAGAAATAATGCAGCATGTCAAAAACAACTGTTTAACAGGCGGTACTTCACAGGGAGGATCTTCATGTTTGTGAAGCTCTGAAAGAAATGTGGACTTGCTCATGGACCAGACAGAGGTAGAGGTGCAGTCCTGGAGTATGAAAACACAGGGGCATCAATTGGGTATGGCAAGGTATGGCAGCCGCCACACCTTTGCTTCAAGGGTTAAATGTAAATGTTTGTTTTTTTAAATACATTTATGGAATAACTACAAATGCAAATAAGAACAACATGATCGATTTCACTAGTTATTATACACTGCAAAAATTCAAAATCTTAACAAGAATATTTGTCTTATTTCTAGTTAAAATGTCTAATTTTTAGTCTCTTTTTTAAAAATCTCATTACATTTAAGACAAGACTCAAAAACAACCATTTTCACCTGTTTCAAGTAGATTTTCACTTAAAATAAGTAGAAAAATCTGCCAACGGAACAAGATTTTTTTTGCTTGTAATGAGAAGATAAATCTACTTATTTCAAGTGAAAATTTACTTGAAACAGGTGAAAATGGTCAAATAACAAGTTATTTTTCTGGTAATGACTCTTGTTTTAAGTGTAATGAGATTTTTTGACTAAAAATGAGACATTTTACTAGAAATAAGACAAATATTCCTGGTAAGATTTTGAGTTTTTGCAGTGAGCGAGACTGCATTTGAAAAAGTTCAAATTTTCTTGACCACATAAGCTACATAGCAGACTTCTGTGATGAGTATTTGCTGGATGTGCTGATTGATACTCTAGTTAAGTTCTGTGACTCGTAACCTTGCCATACCTTAGCTTCGACTGAATTGACACCACTGTGAAAACACCAGACATCCAACCTATAGTCAAGTAACAGACGACTGGAGCAACAAAGCAGGGGAGCACGTGGAGAAGATCATTGAGAAAAGCAAAGGCCAGAGTACCTTAAGAGAGGCAAATATCTGGTTTACAACAGTAACGATCACACAGAAGGCGAGGAGCAAACACAAGGCAATGAAAGCCCGTGTGAAAGAGAAAGTAGAGAATGAGCTGAAGGAGGTGTTGAGAAGAAAAACGTGGACCCTTTGGGAGTGAAGAGAAAAGAAGTGAAAGGGCTCAGCTGGTGTGGAGGAGGAAAGACGACGGAAACATGGGAGTGAGAGTGTGTGAGGTGATAAAAAGGGGAGATGAAGAAAGATGAAGCTCTATTCTTCTCAACTTGTTTTTTTTTCCCATTTCTGTGCACAGACCAGGGTGTGGGATTCATTCTTTGATGAAAGGGTCCTTTTCAAGAATCCGTTTGTGCCTGTGTGTGTGTGTGTGTGTGTGTGTGTGTGTGTGTGTGTGTGTGTGTGTGTGTGTGTGTGTGTGTGTGTGTGTGTGTGTGTGTGTGTGTGTGTGTGTGTGTGTGTGTTAAGTCACTCACAGCTGTCCTCCTCCTCAGTGATAGCGCTCACAACGTAGCAGGCGTAGACGAAGCCCAGGAGCTGTAAACACAAAACCCAGCGAGAGACATCAGACTCCACAGAGCTGGCCCACTCGCAGCTGTGAGCGTTCTCCCATGGACAGAGAGACAATACAGAATGAAAATCTGTTTGCTCTTGTGATTCATTTATTCATTGATTTAAAAGTTCAACAGACCAACAATTGAAAGACATTATTGATTTACTTCCACTTCCTCTTTTCTTACATGCTGCTGTTTGTAAAAGAAAAGTTGACTCATTTAATGCTCTTTCCATAAGTTGGTCAATCACCTAAAAAAAAAACTCAACAGATCGAATATGTTTATTGTGATGTGCAGTTCACATAAAATGATCTTAAAGATTTTCATATATCTTGGAGGAAAATATTCTGGCACTTGAAAGAAAGAAAAAAAACAATAACAAGCAATTCTGGTGGATGCAGACTTTTGAAGCAACCAAACTCAAAAGATGTGAAGATAAAATCTAACTTTCTGTTTAGAGCAGCCAATAGGTTACACAATAACCATGAAAACAAAGATTAATATTCAATGTAAAATGACTTCTATAAACTATAACTGTTCTCCAGTGTTCCCATATTCCCGAGCTACAATAAAACTGAGCTGGTGTGTTCAGATTTACAACGTGTAAAGCTGCACTGGTCAAGGAGAAGAAAGACTGAAAGACAACCGCTGCTGAATACCATTAACAAATTGATGCATGCAAGTGGGCTATGAGACCTGTATCCTGGACACATTTATTTTGTAAAGATATTTGGTGGTTGAACTTCCGACCTCTGATAAATACATATGAATCCCACTTAAAGAGCAGCACCAGCAGGGAGGAGGAAGGGTCGAGGTAGGGGCTGCTAATATTCAGGATAAAGTTCTCGTACCTTCTCCGGTGGGAGAGTGAAAATAAGAAAACAAACTATACCTGCTTCCAGTGTCTAGGTAAAGATGCAATCTAATCTTTCTGCAGGACAATTCTGCAATCAAGTCTTTCTCTGCTTAGCAACCCAGCAATGTCCTGAAAGATAACAGGAATTTCCCCATTGCTGTACATCTTATCTTATCTTAAGGTGAAATATTGACCCGTTTCTGTTCCGCAACTGTGTAAAATATCATGAACTTGTAGCTCCTACTCAGAGCTGCAGTGTCTGCTGTCTTTGGAGAGCAGTGGTCCCTCAAGACATCGAACAATTTGATGGATCGTTATATGGGTGCATGTTGAAATGGTTATTAAAATGGTTCTCCTTTTCTTGGGAGAAAAACATAATTACAAGTCATTGTTACTTTGAGTTTTCCCTTTTATTCAAATTACAAAATTGAGACCAAAAAGAGTAACACAAAAAGTTTCCTGATCATTTTGCCAAACATCATTTGAAGTTAAATAATATCCTGGATTAAAAAGAAGAAAAACACTGTATTTGATCAAGATTACAATGAATTGGAAGGAACAAGCTGTAACTAATAGCAGAATATGCTGATGCACGAATACAGCGCCATTAAGTATAATTTGTAAGAGCTCAGTGTTAACGCCGGTAAGACATTAGCTGAGAGGTTTAGGGCTTTTAGCAGTACCATTTAAGATCTTCTTTGAAAAAACAAAAAACAAGAAAAAAACACACAGAAATGAGCTAGAAGTAAACTCTGTTCTGTTCAGCTCTCAGTGTTGTGTTCAACAGTTTTGTGTGCTTCAGTGTATTAAAAAGCTTGGGATCTGGAGTGTACATACAGTCGTTTGAACGTCTGCGCAGACACACCACAAAGTGGCCGCGCAAGCGCACGTGAGGGCAAACACCTAGCACAGAAAATACCCCGTGGCACTGGCAGATGGCCGTCATCGATTCAGAAACAGACGCGGTGAGTCTCTCTTCGCCCAGACATCCATCCCTCATTTGGACCTCCGCCACAGCAATTAAAAACAGACTTGGGCAGGCTGCCCTCCTCACACGCTGGGTTCACAAACACAGAACCCAAGGGTGTAATGAATGCGTGTGATGATGGCTATTCATTCAACTGAAAATCTAACTTGATGCATGTATTCACCCAATAAACTGAACATGAAACGGGTTTGTATCCATCAATCTAAGCTTTATTCAATTATTCTTGAGCTCTATAAATGTACTGAAGTTCTTGTGAGTATTAAATTGTGTGTATTCATTAAAAAAACAGGTGTGATGCCTAATAAAATGCAAAACGGGCCTTCATGTGCGGGCCTGATAAGATATATTCTGCTTCTAATGCTGGATTCTACCTCTCCACAATCTAACTGCTAGTGTCACCCCATCCATTAGACTGGCGGTGAAATGGAGGTGAATTAGCATATGTATACAGCTAGTGTCACACACAAGATGGTGTTAACAGCAGGGGCACACCCTGTTTTGCAACCACATTGTGTCTGCATGTGTGGGTGTGTCCGTGTGTGTGCTTGGATGTGTTAATATTCATGCATGAGCACACTTTTGTTTAGTTTTTGAACAAAAGTACATTTTTGTTTGAGCAAAGTGTTGTGTAGCATAGAAAGACTGATAAGTCACTATTAACTGTTAAAGGGGAATTGTTGGGCATCTCAGAGCTGCTGAGAAATGCATTGTGTTGTTTCATTGCTTTTATACGTGAAGGAGGAGAAAACTGGAGAAGGTCATGTTCAGATTAACAGCTGCACAACCTGCACGGAGGCAACAAAGATTAACATGGCTGAGAATCTGCAGGAAACGCAGCTGGGAATCAAAATGCTTTGGCTTATTCAAAAACATGAAAGAACAGTTTACTGGTTGATTATATTGCAATTTGTATGACCGGTTTTACTCTTTATTCAGTGTGGTTACATGCACATCTAAATTAGCTATTGGCAACAATCTAACTAAGGATTAAACTGGAGTTTCAGAGAAATCCAAGTATACATGCGCAAGAAGACTATCGACTCCACGACGCTAGGTGGCGCCACACGCACTTTTGCGTTGGCGTTCTTCGGGGTTCCTTCTTTGTCGTTTGTCTTCTTCTTCTCCTACTCTGTCCATATTCTGGCTTTTGCGGTGTCGTCACTTCCAGAAGGGGGAGTCCCAGGGCAGTCAGTAAGAGTCACTAAGCGTGGGTTGCGTATACATGCTGGAATAATTCAAATTAGGACGCATTATCTGGCACCAATAGCTCGACCTCAAGAGCTTCAGTTTAGTTCGACTACAGCCCGGCTAAGATGTATACCTGGCTTTTAAAAATTTGATATCGGTCAGATTAAAGCAACAATTAGACTTTCTGTTAGTGCATGTAAATGTACTGACAGACTTGTATTCTGAATGCAAGCCAAGAAAACTCAACAAATGCAAAGCAAAGCAAATTAAGAGGGCATCATCATAAGTTCAACATCACCTGTCCTACAAATGGAAGCAACAAATAGAAACAGACCACAACACAGCAAAAATAGCGTATTTTGAGTGACATCAATGGCTATATTTTGTGAGAGGCGATGTTATTAAAGTTGTCTTGTCAATGATGTGATAAAATGAGCCCAAAACAACAATTATTTGGTTAACTTTAACATATGTACTTAAAGAATTAGAAGCATTAATTTCCAGAGATTATTAAAAACCGTCATGCTAAAACAAGGAAATGACTTATAAGGTTAACATATATTTGCAGTAATTTTGAAAACCTGTGCTCAAAATACTAAAAAAAAGTAGTTTGCAAGTAGCTACTGACAGGCAGGAAAAGCTGAAAACATGACATTTGAAGAGGACGCAAAACTCAGAGTGTATGAGTTGTAGTTTTAAGAACAGTTTTATTGCCTCTAAATGAAAACTCTGTCAAAGTTCTGCTGCAGGAAATGACCTTCATCTCTCATTTGTCTGTTCATAGCTGCTGGCCGCGACAAAGTTAGTCGCATGTTCACAGAGCTAATAAGATCAAAGAAATGTGCACTTGGTGGCATTTTCCTGGAGGGGCCAGAAAATGTAGGTCAATGTCCTCAATCGCAAGTGACAGTTCATCTGAAGTATGATTCCCTACTAGTATAAGTTAGATACTAAATGTTCTGAACTGAAGAAAAGGAAATACCCGCCTATTACCCTCTCCTACAGACAGACATGCACATATTCATTTCCCCAGGCAGTCTTGGCTGATGCCTCCTTGTCACTGCAGGAGTTCAAGCATCATTTTTTTCTTTTTAAATTAAAGTCACATTAACTAAGCTAATAAAGCTCCTGCATATCCTCAGTTTGTCTGCAAGGAAGAGCCACACTGCATCAAAATCACTTGTCTGCCAATCACTTGCTCTCAGTGACTCATTATGTTAGTTCATTGAGTTAATTCATTATGTTAGTTCAATTTATTAACACGTGTCTGTGTGTCTGTCTGCAATATGCAACTCTCCTCTGCTGCTTTCTCTCTATCTCTATTTTTTTGGCTTTCTCTCTTGAGCTGGATGAAGAGTGGACAATGAGACCACGTTTACACATAGCCGGGTATTTACAAAAACGGATATTTTCCCCTCTACGTTTTCAAAATATCCTCGTTTACACGAGCCGGCATGAAAACGCTGTTAAGGTGCTATGAGCAGCCAAACCTGCAGGGGGCAGTGTAACGAGAAGCGTAAAGTCATGCAAGCCAATCGGAATCCTGGAAAAAAACATCAACACATCAACACGTGTGGAGCCTGAATAATATGGTTCCGCGTTAAATCGACGGCGTAGCCTGCGTACGGTGCGCGTCGCCGCGTACCCTACGCCGTAGGCTCTGCGTTGGTGTAACGCAGGACCATAAATCAGCCTTGACTGCCAGTTACTTCCAAGACGGAACGAGAGTCTTTCGTTTGGAGTGACAGAGAAGTGGAGTTACTTTTAAGTGTGACTTTAGAATTTAAAACAGGTAAAATAAAAGAAAATATTGACGGTGGCCAAACAAATTGTAAACACAGGCCGCATAAATGATGCTGGTGACGTTTCTGTTGCATAATGTGACGTTCTGAGCCTAAATCTCCGTTTTCCACCGTTTTCCTCCGTTTTCCTCCGTTTTCCTCCGTTTACAAGAAAACGTGAAAACGGAGTTTTTGAAAATCTCCACTTTGGCCGGAGTTTTCAGAAATTATCGTTTTTGGGGGCTTTGAGCTCCGTTTTCGTGTAAACGAATGGCCAAAACGCATGAAAACGCCTCCGTTTTTGCTCCGTGTAAACAGGGCCTGAATCTGAACATAAAACCTTAAGGACAAGATGGGGGCAAAAGAAAGAAAAAAGTTAAAAAAAAAAAGAATTGACTGTGAGTGGAACTCCAGTTACAATTTATAATGCTACCTACAGCAGGTATTTCTTATGGTCCAGCTTCATATGTGTGTCTTCTCGCAAATAATGAGCCCCTAAACCCTTGGGCCTTGTGTGAGGGAGAGAGAGGAGGGCCAGCTGCTGAGCAAGAAAGAAGGGTTACGTGCATTTGCATAGGCTAATGAAGGTCAGGTTTACTCTTACGGTGCCATGCCCAAAAGACACACAGCCCACTTTGACAACACACATTAAGGCTACTTCTGTACTACTTGGATCGTATTTTGGTCCAAAATACCATATCAAAATCAAAGTCTGTGAGTTATCTTTTGGTGATGCTCAAGTGATATAAACTTAGTGAATCACGGAAGGGTACATATGATCCACTTTCACACTGAGATTAGCATACAGAAATGGACTGGAAATAGCCTCTTCAATTCCCCTCCACTCTCCAGCTGAGCATTCACGGGGATCCAATATTCCTTCCTCAGCATGTGCACTCACAAAGCACCATAGCCTTCCACCATCTGAAGATTTGCTGCTTTTTTGGATTAATTGTATTTTAACTTATAAAATGTGTGTTTGTATCTTTTGTAAGGTGACCTTGGGTGACCTGAAAATAATAAAATGAATTATTATTATTATTAAGATGGTGCCTTTCCTTTACTTCACAGTCACCAACACTAACGGATGTATTTGGGAGGCTTCAGCTGGGAGAGGCTCCTCCAGGTTGCTAAGCACAGCAACAGGGGTTTTTCCAGTAGCTAGTGCCCCAAGTCAAGTGACAACCAGCCTCTGCCTTTTCAACCACTGTGGTCAAACACTGTATTTTTTCCTCTGCGTCTTCAGTTTGCTCCTCAGTAGGGTAAACATTCTGAGAGTGTCATGCTGTACATCTGTGCAACGTTTGCTGCCATTCTCTTGTTACAGTTTTCCACAACGCCATTTCGCACAGCACTCATTTTCCCCCTATTACACCTCTGCTGTTACTTCTCAAGGTGAAACAGGGTGCAACATCCACGGACCACAATGCTGCATCGTTCCGCCTCCACATCCTTCACATGATGATGAGAATCCCTGCAGCTACATCAACTTTTCAAACGTATTCTTGTGTATCCAAACCAATACTAGAATAACAGCGTGGATTTGGTTTGATTGATTATCTTGTGTCCCCTTTCCCTCCATCACCAGCATGGCAGAAAATGCCCAGCATCGATTAGTTATTTAGTTATAAAAAAAGTTAATTACCGTCTCAATGTGCAAACACGTTTGTTTTAACACACACAGTTACGAATTTGGATCTTATAAATATTCAAATCACTTGCAAATATTGTATTTTAACTAAAACTGGCATATTTAAGATACTGTCAAAAGGCTTCATTATAAGCAGTTTTATTCTTATGTGCATGTTAATATTTAAGCATTTTGGAAATACTGTGTGCCTTCAGTTTAGTGGCCTCTACATAAGATCTGACTTATTGTAGAAACTCATTAACAAACTATTAATTGTGACTCGTTGGGTTTGAAGAAAAGTAGCTGGATGTACTTGAGTGAAAGGAATTTGTAGGTAAAATATGTCACATGGGAGGGAGGACGAGGGAGGGACGTGGCAATGCAGATGTCCTGTAGGTTAATTACACAGGACTTTCTGCCTGACGATAAAGGTGCATGCATCTCTGCAGAAAATGAGGTGTGAGTGTTTGTGTGCAGTCAGCTGCATGTTTAATGACAGAACGTGATGAGATGGGGACTGCAGAGCTCGCATCCAGCTGTTCTTCTGCACCACCCCTCTGCCCCAAATGCAAGCAGACACATACTCAAGCACAGCAAGAAACGAGACCACCTGGGGTTGATAAGTGTGTTTGGTGCTGATTTGCATCTTCTACATTAAGTAACAGCACGGTAATGGCACACCAAAGATGTGTTAAAACAGAAAACATCTTGTTCTTCGCATGTAGCCAGACACGTACGCAACCGTATGTGAGCCTTGACTGTGAACGAGAAAAAAGAGCTCTCTGTGACAACAAACTAATATAATACATTCAAAATCTATTTGAAAAAAAAAGAGGACGTCTTGCGAGGGTTTATTCTTTAAAACATACATGTTTTTACCTTCCATGGTCCCTTCTGTTTCCTCTACTTCTTCTTTTTTTCATTTTAGAAGTTTCTACAAAGCCAAATGTTCTAATCTGGAGAAAATCCATTTCCCTCGTAAACAGATTAACAATTAAAGCTTCTTGACCAAGACAGCTTTGAAGCATAAAGGCATGCTTTTAGGGTATAGTGCACACAGCCTGACATAATTCAAAGCCCCAATGGAGACTAATTCTCTCCTCTGGTCTTGAGGTCTTTCCTTCCTTCAGCTGCTTGTTGGCAGCAGTCAGCTGCCCTAAGAACTGATCAAAACGGCTTCATAAATCTCTTAATCCCAAGATCTAAAGATCTGCTGTAAAGTTTTAAAATTCCCTAACAAAGCAATGTCAATGTTGACATATTACAGCAGTTAAAAAAGGGAAAATAAAGAAACCAAGTGATTCTCACAATGACTTTGTGCTTTATTTTATTGCAAAATAAAAAATAAGTACAATAATTACTGTCAACAACTACAACAAAAAACAACAACCCCTTGATCCCCAGCATAGATTGTTGCTTAGCATGAGAGGTTGAAAACAGATCATGGACTAATGGGTTCAGCAAAATGTTCAGTGAGCGGTTTAGTCATCCTCTTTTCAAGCTACTGACATAAGTGAACCTCCACAACCACAAAATGTGCAACCAGGTGGCAAGCCCACCCTTTGGCAGTAATCACAATGGTCAGCCCACTCCAGGCTCAAGGTGCCCCCATAGCCACAGCTCAATCTCATCAGGAAACAGCTTTGTCCTCATCTCCAAACTATAATACTGTCACAATCTGTGATAAGTAATAGTGAGATGCCGCCGTATCGTCAAGATGCTGTTTTCTGCAGAGCAGTGTCCATGCAACGATAATGGCAATGTTAAACCCTAACCATGATCATTCATTCTTATCCTCATCTAATCATTTTTTTTAAACTACAGACCATATCCATTTGAGCATGAAAATTAAGTAGAAAATATAAGGAATGTGAAAAAATACTGTAGACTCTTAACTTTAAGGACTCTTGAATGTCATATTGAATATATCTGCTTTAAAATACTTCATAGCTTTTATCCAACCAACAGTTTAAAAGAAACTTCTATCTATTTTGGCCATGTCCACAAATCAGGCTCATTTATTCAAGCAGTTTCCCTTCTATGGAAAAATGCTAGGAAGCTATCCCCACAGTTTTACGTCATGAGTCTACTTGTTGTTGTAACTAAATTTAACATTCAGAAAATAGCATAAATTAAACAGTACAGCCATCCTACCACTGATTGCACAATAAAAACTGTCAAAATATACAATCTACCTTTTTTTTATATCTTGACAGCCATTTAAAAAAAACAAACAAACACTGAAGCGATGATGGACAAAGCAAGACATGAAGTGTTAATGGCATGACAAGACGCGGCAAGACGTTGACACGGACCATTTTGAAGCATTGTGGTGAAACTGCAACCTTTCATGCTGTAGACCAGCATAGGTGTTACACATTATCTCGCGATACACTCCCCTCATCACTCGTGCTAAATAAAACTAACCTTTAATACATTGTTGTAGACAGAGAACTGAGGCACTCATGAGGGTAAGATTAATAAAATGCCTTTATTATCGCATGGCTAATCTATTAAAAGCGACAACAAAAGTAAAAAACTTCACTTTTGTCCTGACGAAGGCCAGTTTGGCTGAAACGCGTAGACACGCTTTTAATAGATTAGCCATGCAATAATAAAGGCATTTTATTAATCTTACCCTCATGAGTGCCTCAGTTCTCTGTCTACAACAATTTATGGATCTCCCCGACTGAAGAGCACCTGAGGGATACTATTTTTGCAAATACCCAAGCAGCACTCCATGCACCGCGTTCCTGTCTAACCTTTAATACAGGTGGAGCACTAACATAACACTATGGCAAAATACAGAGGGTGGAATAAAAAAAGGCAAAGTAACAATGATTAAGGCAGGCAGCCTGAAAAAAGGACTGTCATTTCAGTTGGTGGAGATTTGACAGAGATTAAGGTCAATAACAGTAATATCTGAGCCAGGAAGACAGAATGAGCTAAGAGATTGTGATGAGACAGGCATGAAAATAGAGGAAATGAGCAATGGAACGAGAGTGACGCAGACAGTCGTTTCTTCCATTATCAGTTTCCACCCGATGCAGGTTTCCAGGGAAGAGAAAAAGATGCCTTTGGCAGCCATATCCAGTGTTAAGTGATATAATATCTTTCTGTGTGAGAACACCTTTTTAGATTGTCGGCTTGGAAGCGCTACAGCTCTGACATGTTTGACTTCTCCTTCAGCATGTAGGACTTCTATCTACAGATGTAAACTGGATGTCACATCTTACATCCTTTTTCTTCTTCTCATACAGTTCCTACAGGCTAATCCTCTATACACCAGAGATGTTTTCTGAGTCTCTTCTGTTTTATTCAACAGTGAAGGCAGCACACTAGACAAGAAGGGAGGACGATGGGGAGATCAAGGGAAAGGAAAAAGAAAGGTATATTTTCTGCTCATTACTTACATGGGACACTAAGTCACCATTATGAGAGGAATTTTAAAAAAATGATCAAACTATGTATGGATTGAGTGAAGTCAACACAGAACAGAAGGGCATAGATGGAGCAAAATATTCCCTTCAGTGCTTAATAAATAATACAATCCTCCAGCTTGAAACGATGCCTCCACTTCAAGCTCATCCTTTAAATTGAAGTTACTTTTTGCCTGAGGCAGGAGAAAGCAACTAAACTGTCCTGACTTTCCCGAATCCAAGGCTTCACTTCTGAATTGCTTCTTTCCAGCTCATAACAAATCTGAGCAGATGGATGACAGAAATGTTTCCATTACAGGCAGATTGACTCGCATTTTTCATTTTGATGAAACATGCTCCTCGGAGCCCAAGCTAAATATTTAATGAACTCTTACTGTGACCTTCAAACCCTCTAAAAAAGATAAAACGACACCTGACATTCTCCATTTTCTTAACATTTATACTTTTAGCGCTCCTCTGTCCACCCACTTCTAATGTTATCAGCACATTAAAGCTTAGTTTTAAGTGGTTATAAAGGGTAACGTTTACCCAGAACATGATATCTTGCCACCTTTAGCCATGTAGTTGTGTTGCCTTAACCTAAGAAGTCTATCTCTGCCTAACTGTAACCAAACAGCAACAGAAAATGAAAAGTGAAAAAGGTTAAAGGAAAAAACAAAAAGCAATCCCACAAAGAACTCAAACCTTCTCCGTCTTGCTGAAATTCTAGTTTTTGAATTTAGTTTTTCCTGGCTCACCGGCCAACAAAAGTGGACTTTAATACTGGTGACAATTGAAAATAATAGGCCAGTGAGATTACATGGCGGTGAAACGTCATCTACAGAGCAAATCTACTAATATAGGTCATTTATGTCCCAATGAAGTAGGTGTTATTTCTTCTGAAAAAGTAAAAGGCAAAACAACACTCTGGAGGACTCTTTTTTTCCTATACAGTGCTCTGATTTTAGCCTGAGAGGAAATAAGCACACAAAGAAAATGACATCACCACAGACTCTGGGATTGCAGTATCAATTGCCCGGCTCCTCTGGGGAGCAGCTCCCATGGAGTTGCAGCTGAATGCCTGGATGACCAACAGCATAAAAATGCAGGCAAATGTGTGCTGCCAAATCCTCATATGGAGCAGCAGAAGTCCCAGTGTGGCAACCCATAAAACAATTAATTGCCAGTAGTGCAAGGACTAATGAGGTTCAGTGAAAGTGTTGAGGCTGTAAAGTGAGGTCAGCCACTTTACTGCCTTTCTTTATGAGGGTAATGGGACAAACGATACAATCCAGTGGTTCTTACCACTGGGCCCCACCGCAAGCACAAAGTTTGCAAGGTTCAACTTATTCTAAGATTGGAGATCTGGTGATAGTGAAATCCAACATGACGCTCAAGCCGACTGGTGTTCCTCTCTGTCATCTGCTGTCACCTGCATTCCACATTCGACTGTGTAAATTAGGTGTACGGATGTATGTGTCAGCGTCAGTCCACGATGTTACTATTTGGCAATGACTGGGTGTGTACAAATATGCACACTGGTAGGATGTACGTTCTTGGTGCACTGAGGGTGAACTGTAAATACGGGACAATAAAAGTCCTTCCAGTGTTTGAGTAACCCGTCTGCAGCTGCCAAGTCTGAGAACAAGCCAGAGAAAAACAACAGAACAGTTTTTCATTCGGTGACCAGGACAGAGGAAGGAAAGCTGCTGTAGACAAAATACCAGGGGATTGTGGAGCTGTACTATGGAAAGACAAAAGCAACAACTTTCTTTTCCATAACTTTGTTTCCCAAGGTCTTAAAAAACTGTAGCATGTGAGGCTGCTGAGATTCTGGTACACATCCGTGTAAAGTGTCCTCACGTGAATGTGGCGGTGGTGTAATGTTGTACTCACAGCGACGAAGATCTGCGTGCTGCTGTGCATGACCTCGATGTACTGGTAGTCCATGAGGCACCCCATGACGGTGATGTAGGAGTGGCTCTCTGTGCTCCGGACCCCTGGAGCCTGCGGGATCTCTGTCCTCACGCAGCCGGGGCCGTGTTCGCTCCACCAGGAGTGGTGGGCTGAGATGTTAAACGTCAGGAGATCACCGTCCTGGAAGAAACAGAAAACATGAACCCTTTATGTGGGCATGATGCTTTCATTACGATGTGTGTTTGTTTATTTATTTGTTGAATCAGTTCCAAGGCTGGATTCAAATGATGCAGATGGAGGAATCTTGACACTAAAAAAAAAACATTTTTTTTAAGCTTGTGCTTGTTTCCTCAAAGAGATTTGTCATCTAAATATAGACAAAAAAAAAGCATTTACAGCAGTGCTAGTTGCTGTGCCTCATACATTAAATGTTAGACTCATGCAATTCATATTTTTTTCATGCCACACATCCATTTTGTTGCTAAGTGTAAAGCAAATTCAGAGGTGATGAAGTCTCAGCCCCCAAACGGGAGGCTGACAGCGCAGGCACACAGACTACCGGTCTGAGCTTTCAGACCAGTCAGGAAGGAAGTTAGAAATATCTTCCATAAATGACCTCTGGTTCATTAGTGTCAATCACCAGAGTTTTTAGAGCTGTATGGGACCGGGACCTCAGGTTTCTTCTCTGCCTGCAAAGAGGTACGAGTGTGAGTTACTATGGATATACTGGGCTGTTTCCGTCACTCTGAGTCACCTTTCCTCACCTTGTCAGTTCATTCATATGACTCCGGAGTCCTGTTGTAGCTATACAATTTTGAGGATGAACCAGGAGCCGTCTAGCCGTGCTAACCAGCAAGTCAGCAGCTGGTCCATACCTTTCTAATTTCTAAATCTCACTGCTCTTCCAAGTTAAATAAAGGTTTGATTGATTGATTGATTGATTGACAAACTATAAAAATCTCTAGTTCTCATGTCTGGTAACTTTAGTTGTGTTTGGTCATTATTTTTAAAATCCTTTTATAAATTGGGTTGCAAAGAAGAAAAGTGGTGTTAATTCTTTGATTAATAACTAAAATACCTGATAATGATTCAACCAAAATATGTAATTGAATAAATGTAAATGTCCTCCTCTCGTCTTGATCATACATTTCAAAACCTTAAAATATTTGGGTTAACCAACTCTTTAATAGTTTTAACAAACAGTTAAAAGGACTAGACTGGCATCAGTGTCCCCATCACACTTACTGATTTTGAGGGTTAACAACAATTTTGCAAGCTTATACCAGTAAAATGCTAATTCTGCAGGCAGCATCTGAAACATGTAACTCTGCACACTCAGGCATGCTCATTTTGCACAAAGTCATATGAGCTCACACGTACAGACACAGCTGCACAGACGCTCACACCAATCAATACCTCAGAACAGCAATCTAACCCTGCATCTGCCCCTCAGCGACAAGACATGCATTATTAACAGAACCGAGTGCTGTCAGGAAACATCTCTGATTCCTATCACCCCCACCACCACCACCACCGCAGACACTCACAAACGCACTCGCACACCTCACAAATACACACGTTACATACATCATGACAAGGGTATCAAGCCACAACTTTCAGTAACAAATCTGTGGCGTCAATAGAAAAGCATCCAACGGGAGTCATGAGTGATATAGGAATAATGACACGATACCCCCTCTCTGCTTGCTGATGATCTTCCATTGCTCTCTGTCTCAAACCTTCTTTGTGTGCCATTCTATCATCCTCCAGACACACACAATTGCACACACACACACACACACTTTCACAAAAAAAAACGACGGCTGAAGGTCAGTAGGTACTGTAGGACTGGACTAATGATTTGACAGATGCCATTAATTGATGCTGCGAGCCAGGGAAACCATCTCCATCGAAGCATTCATGACTGCAGTACATCAGCAGTCGATCCTGAAGAGGCCTTTGGCGTCTTACTGTCAGGAGAGGTATTTTTATGCTCCTTTGCACCCCAAAGCACAAATCAATCCTTCCATATCACAAATTCAAGGTAAAGAGACTGATCCTGCCAAACAATTTTATTTAATTCAAGTCAATTAATTTACTACTCTACTCTGTTTGTGTAAGCGTTACAGATATAAACTCTATAAAGTTCAGTGGGAAATTATTATAGTCTTGATTGCAATGACTTCTTGTTCATGAAGTAGAGAAATGAGAAATGCTGTTTGTGTGATCACAGCTGGGAACACACCTGAGTACCAAACTGTTTGTTGATGCATTTTCTGATGCCGATGACAGCTTTGTATCTAATTAAGTTTCTGAAAGGGGAGCACCCCCATGGGCTGCGTATTGACTCAGAGTCTGTGCTCAACCCCAGTCTGAGCAAACATTGTTTTACACTGCATCCATGTCAACACAATTCCTACATTTACTTCCCTTTTTATGTTTTTGCAGAAAGCATTTAATGATCTTTCTTGTCAAAATAACTTTATTTTTTTTAAATACGTCCAATTTTGAATTTCAAGCCTGCAAATAAATCCCCAAAGGATTTGCAACAGTAAAACTTGTGCTGCTTTTTAATTGATGACATACTTTCTCCGAGCATTTAAAATACACTCTGGCATTAGGGATGTCAAGGGATGAAGAGTTTAAGTTTTTAATTTGTCCCATTCTTTGTGCAAAGACATCTTAAGTCGAGCAGCTCTGCAGGGTTGTCATTGTCTCATCAAAATTCTCCACACATTCTCCAGTGGGGAGAGGTCAGGACTGCCTGTAGGCCAGTCCAGTACGGTCTCCATCCTCTTTTTTTTCGCCTTAGTCATGCCGTCGTAATGCGAAATGTCATTTTACATTCTTTTGTTGGAAAAATGTATGCACTTCCTGGAAAAGATGAGTTGAAGGCAGCATATCTTGCCCTAAAAAATCTCAATGTACTTTTCTGCATTGATGTTGCCTTCACAAAAGTGTCAATGATATTAGTCAAGGACAACTGTTCCAGTCCCACACTATTAGAGACCAAAGCTTTTGGACTCCATGCTGGTCCTGTTTGTCTTTGATCAGGAGCATACTTTGTCAATTTTTTCCAAAAAAAGATCTGGAAAACTGATTCATCTGACCACAGTATATGTTTCCAAGGTGTGTTGACACTGTCTTTGGAAAAGGATTAACATGAGGCATTATTGGTGGCATTAGTAGATATCTCCGTGTTGCTGTGTTCGAAAAATGTTGAAGAAGGTTCCCCTTAGTAATTCCTCCAGATTCCTTAAATTGTTTATCTTTACTATGCACTGCATAAGCAAAACTATGCATATCCCCTCCAGTCTTTATAAGAGTAACATTGTTTTTAGACGTTCCAATAAGTTTCTTACATATTTGTTGACAGAGTGGAGATCTTCTGTCCATATTTGCTACCCAGTCTCTGCCTTTTCCTGGATACTACTAAGATGGTAAGATTGTGTGCAAAGTTGATGAGAAAAAAATATGTGCATGAATGAAAAATGAGGCAGTGGCTGGCTGGGACAGTTTAAAACAGAGGTGTGTGCAGAGCGGTGGGGGTGTATCTGTTTTGTGCCGTGGGGGAGGGGTAAGGGATCAATAGGAGGTGACGGACCATGTGGCTTATGACTCTGACAACCTGCCCCCTCAATCTCAGGGTTTGGCCTGCACAGAGCGCTCACACAAACATGCGTGCACACCCTCCGGTGTGGCCCTGTCAGCATCTCTCCACGCGAGTCGGGAAGAATTAGCTGAATTGGTTTCATGATATAATGTGTTGAGGATCCACTTATAAGCCTATGTGTCAAGTTTGGCCACGCATATGTGTGTGGGGTGTGTATGTGTGTGTGTTGTGTGTTGCCGCTCCGTAAGCCAGCTTTCTTCCTGGCCACCATATGCAGAGCTCGGAGCCCCGGCTGGCTCCATCTGTCGGGTTAATGCCCAGCCTCAGCCCCAAGCAGCTGGCCTCTACAAGCCTCATTATTCTAGCAGGAACCATGTAGGAACACACAACCACACAAATACAGAGAAGAGGCACACACCAACATATGCAGCGCAGGACAGACACACTTGATGGATCCAAAGTGCATCACACAATGACAGCGTTAACGTAGCCCGGGAAGGTGTTTCTGAAATTCATTTTGAATGAGCGGCTGTTAGCTGAACGTTGCATACATGAATTCGTTATAGTCAATGGGCAGCAGACAGTTTGGCAAGTCAGTCAAAACTGGAGAGGAGTGGAGATTAATAAAAAATAAAAGAGAGAAATTAAGTACCATCAAAAACAACAGTGAACAGAGCAACTGATGGAGAAAAAGAAGATAGAGGTTGCTTGGAGGTGAAAATCGCAGCACCTGCAACTGCATGAATAAATCTACAGTAGATCTGAGAACGGGAACTGCAGAAGAGCCAAAGAGTATTCAAAGAGTTTATGTATATGTGCTCGCAACTGTCCTTTGAGAACAGGATTGTTAAAATTTATTTCAAAATTTAAGTCTGTCCTTGAAACTCAGCGGGGGGTAACTGCCCTTAACAGGTCAATAGAAGAACGCCAGAAAATAAACAGTTTAAAGCCAAATTATACATCCCTGCTGAGGCGTGCAGTCAGCGAATGATTAATAGTTCAGTGTTGGATTCATACTAGATGGATATTTTGTACATGTATTAAACTGTAAACTGCATATAACGGTGCTTCCTTTGGCTCTGCAGGTCCTTGAGCTTACACTAATGCATGTTCAAAGAACTTTGTGGCAGTGAATCATATCTAATTATAAGTCAAACATCTGTTTATTGGTGACATGGCCTTATCAATACTCAATTATGTTCTTCCAATTAACTTTTTTTTTTTGGCATAGCTGGATGAAATTGGAAAAAAGAATGATTTGGCACAAGTTCAGAAATGAGCTGAATTATTTTCAGGGATTTACAAACTACATCATATCCCTCCATCTTTCTTGTACGTCTGCACAAGTCCTCCTGCAAAACTGGCCAAATGACAAGCAACATAAATGTTCAGAATCATCAATGACATTGGATGAATACAAGTATTGTATTTGTTACACTGAAATGATAGTTTGAATTACTGAACTTCTCATTGTCATAAATTTAGTCCTGATTCACAGTTCCTGAATCCAACTTTGACCTGAAAGAACAGGAAGATGCCGATAGAGAGTACTGAGGAGAAACCCAAGTCTGGGGGGAACTGTTTAAAAGGAATAAAGAAAATTCTGCTTTCACGTGAACGTCAAATCAGAGATGCAAAAAAATGTTGCAAGCCTCACCTTGGACAGACCTCCCACATCCAGATAGAAACAGATGATGAAGACATTCCAGGCTACCCAGAGTGCAGTCCATACTGTGTACTGCAGGAAAAACACACAGCAGATTACATCCAGGGAGATCACAGGAAACAATAGTGAATTCTAGCTATTTACAGTAATAAATTGTAGGGCTGATAAAGAAGCACATGTTTTACATGCACAGAAATCCCTCTACTCTTTCTCTCTCTCTCTCACACACACACACACACACACACACACACACACACACACACACACACACACACACACACACACACACACACACACACACACACACACACACACACACACACACACACACACACACACACACACACACACACACACACACACGCACGCACGCGTGACCTCTCTTTTCTGAATGACAGTGAGTTCAGCAATTTTCTCTAAGCCCTCTGGGAGTTGTAGGTTTTTATAGTGCTGACAGACAGTGAGTGTTGCTGGGTGGCATTCAGTGGCAGTCATCAGAGTGACGGTCGTGAAATCTTTTGACTCACGCTGAAACGAGTTTAAAATGTCAGAGGAAGCGCAAAGGCCACAACCACAACTCTATGAAAACATACATGTTGTATCATGAAACACCTCACCTCGCACTCTCCCATTTCCCACATGACATGAGACAATAGCTTCAGCTTTCCCTCCTTTCTCTCCTTCCCTCAACTCCTGCTTCCTGTCTTTCTTCATTCTATCCTGTGTGGTTCCCCTTTATGCTTCGTTTTTATGCTCCCCGTCTCTCCTCTCTCTCCCCGCTATCTCTTTCTCACGCCCACAATATTTTCCCATCATTAACACCACCATCTGTGCATTTCACTAATGTTGCTCAAAATTGGTATTTAATGGCTCAAATAAATGTTATGGCGTCAAATAAAAACTCAAGTGCATAAGAGCACATTTCTGAAATTTCAAATTGGCAGGATACAATGCACAGGATGAAGCACATGCTTTCCTTTCTTTTTTTTAAAGAATGACCTTCTCTGTTCAGAAACAAGTGTAAATCTGATGAGCTTCTTAGCCCCCCCCCCCCCCCTCTGATATCCCACCCCCCTTAATAAGCCCTAATCACAGAGGGATTAGAGTGATTAAAGGGTGTCACACAATGCACAAAAGAGTGCAGCACAACAATTAAAAAGGAAAGGCAACAACATGTCCAATCTACATTACAGCTAGAGTTGCAGGTGAAATTAAAGTCATAACGTAATGTACATTGTAATGGACATTTGTACTTACCACAATGATGTAGCGTGGCCGGTACTGGATGGTGCCAAAGAGGCCGAGGATTACAACAATGATGTGGAAGAAGTTAGCAAGAATGGGTGCCCACTGATAACCAAGGAAGTCAAAGACTTGTCTTTCTAAAGCAAACACCTGAAGGATGAGAGGAAAAGAAAGGGCCAAACGTTGTCAGATTAAGCGGTCACCAGTGTCATGATACAATCATAGAAGAAGACAGCAGTGCTCGCCCAAGGCTGTCCAGTCCTTCAGATTAAAAGATTATTTGGATCTTTGCAACAGTTTGGTTTCCTTTCTTAACACACTCTTCAGCAAACTTCGGAAAATTGGCGGGTTGTCTCAGGTGGTTAATAATACTTATTACTATGATTTCAAAAAAATAAGAATGAAAAAAAAAACACACATGCATGTGCAAGCACACACAGTAGCCAAGCAGCCATTGTGTAGAAGGACTGTCTCTTACTGTTTTTAATTCCTGATTGATCCAATGCTGTTATTTAGTCAAAGTAGAGACATATAGTACATAGTACAGTATATTATCTATGACAGCAAAGACCAAGGTCTGCATAACGAGGCATCATGAGTGAGAGTAGAATATGTAATACATGAGTTGCTTCAGAGACACAGTATTGTGACTGATCAAAACAACAAAACATTATAGTGATTGGTCCAAGCAACACTGGCTATGAGCACAAAGCCATACGTAACATAACATAACATATCATACACACACACACACACACACACACACACACACACACACACACACACACACACACACACACACACACACACACACACACACACACACACACACACACACACACACACACACACACACACACACACACACACACACACACGCATACATACGCAATTTTATTGCACCACAACCCACCAGCTTGCCATTACGTTTATTCATTTTGTCTGTTAATTCATTTTATGTAAATTTTCATCAGTTTGTTCTTATCATTCAGTAGGTTAACATGCACAGTTTACCCGAACTATGCCCACGACTCCACTGAACTGTCTAACTGGATGCATTTCTTTGACCCAATAGACATGCATGTGAAGGCAATCACTTTATTCATCAAATCAGGTCTGACACTGCCCACGATAAGTGGCGATAGGGCCCACTCACAGCTTGTTAGCAATGGGCTTTTCTGGTTGACCTCTCCCACCAAAATACCAGATAGATCTGTAGTGTAGCTGGTGGTAGCAATTCTCAGAAATATGTGTACTGTACAGCAAACACTACAGCAACTTTTCATGTGAAAATTTGCATGAAGTCAACTCCAAACTCCAAACAACATTTTGAGGGCCTGGATTTGGTATACCATTGTTGTTATTTTCGGGGATTTCACATTCCTTTTATAGATTTTATGCTTCTGCTTTGGTGACATAATAAATGGCGTAGGGTCCTGGCTCTCCGGTGCTCTCCAGCCAGTGGAAAAGCAATCCGCTACTTTGCAGAACCTGTTTGGAACGGGATCTAGCACTGGCTGAGCACCAGCACCAGCACCAGCACCAGCACCAGCACCAGCACCAACACCAACACCAGCACCAGCACCAGCACCAGCACCAACACCAGCACCAGCACCAGCACCAACACCAGCACCAGCACCAACACCAGCACCAACACCAGCACCAGCACCAACACCAGCACCAACACCAGCACCAGCACCAGCACCAGCACCAACACCGGCACCAGCACCAACACCAGCACCAACACCAGCACCAGCACCAACACCAGCACCAACACCAGCACCAACACCAGCACCAGCACCAACACCAGCACCAACACCAGCACCAACACCAGCACCAGCACCAACACCAGCACCAGCACCAACACCAGCACCAACACCAGCACCAGCACCAACACCAGCACCAACACCAGCACCAACACCAGCACCAGCACCAGCACCAACACTAGCACCAGCACCAACACCAGCACCAACACCAGCACCAACACCAGCACCAACACCAGCACCAGCACCAACACCAGCACCAACACCAGCACCAGCACCAATACCAGCACCAACACCAACACCAGCACCAACACCAGCACCAACACCAGCACCAGCACCAGCACCAGCACCAACACCAGCACCAGCACCAACACCAGCACCAGCACCAGCACCAGCACCAGCAGCAGCACCAGCACCAACACCAGCACCAACACCAGCACCAGCACCAACACCAGCACCAACACCAGCACCAGCACCAGCACCAGCACCAACACCAGCACCAGCACCAACACCAGCACCAACACCAGCACCAGCACCAACACCAGCACCAACACCAGCACCAACACCAGCACCAGCACCAGCACCAGCACCAACACCAGCACCAACACCAGCACCAACACCAGCACCAGCACCAACACCAGCACCAGCACCAACACCAGCACCAACACCAGCACCAGCACCAACACCAGCACCAACACCAGCACCAACACCAGCACCAGCACCAACACCAGCACCAACACCAGCACCAACACCAGCACCAGCACCAACACCAGCACCAGCACCAGCACCAACACCAGCACCAACACCAGCACCAACACCAGCACCAGCACCAACACTAGCACCAGCACCAACACCAGCACCAACACCAGCACCAACACCAGCACCAGCACCAACACCAGCACCAACACCAGCACCAGCACCAATACCAGCACCAACACCAACACCAGCACCAACACCAGCACCAACACCAGCACCAACACCAGCACCAGCACCAACACCAGCACCAACACCAGCACCAGCACCAACACCAGCACCAGCACCAGCACCAGCAGCAGCACCAGCACCAACACCAGCACCAGCAGCAGCACCAGCACCAACACCAACACCAGCACCAGCAGCAGCACCAACACCAGCACCAGCACCAGCACCAGCACCAACACCAGCACCAACACCAGCACCAGCAACAATACCAACACCAGCAGCAGCAGCAGCACCAACACCAGCACCAGCAGCAGCACCAACACCAGCACCAGCACCAGCACCAACACCAGCACCAACACCAGCACCAGCAACAATACCAACACCAGCACCAGCAGCAGCACCAACACCAGCACCAGCACCAGCACCAACACCAGCACCAACACCAGCACCAGCAACAATACCAACACCAGCAGCAGCACCAACACCAGCACCAACACCAGCACCAGCACCAGCACCAGCAGCAGCACCAGCACCAGCACCAGCAGCAGCACCAGCACCAACACCAACACCAGCACCAGCAGCAGCACCAACACCAGCACCAGCACCAGCACCAGCACCAACACCAGCACCAACACCAGCACCAGCAACAATACCAACACCAGCAGCAGCAGCAGCACCAACACCAGCACCAGCAGCAGCACCAACACCAGCACCAGCACCATCACCAACACCAGCACCAACACCAGCACCAGCAACAATACCAACACCAGCACCAGCAGCAGCACCAACACCAGCACCAGCACCAGCACCAACACCAGCACCAACACCAGCACCAGCAACAATACCAACACCAGCACCAGCAGCAGCACCAACACCAGCAGCAGCACCAACACCAGCACCAGCACCAACACCAGCACCAACACCAGCACCAGCAACAATACCAACACCAGCACCAACAGCAGCACCAACACCAGCACCAGCAACAATACCAACACCAGCACCAGCAGCAGCACCAACACCAGCACCAGCACCAGCACCAGCACCAGCTGGAGTTGAAAAACTCTATTCCAGGACTTGCAGATCAAAGCCCAAGGCAGGAGTTGTGGAGCATGAGCAGAGTGCGTCAACTAGTCCCAGTCCTATTGGTAAGGATTTATGAAAGACTTGTGTTTGACTTGAAATACAGTCTTTCACAAAATGAACCCTGCATGTGGTGCAATAACATAAAAGGTCCTTTGTGCATTGGAGTCTCGTGTCAGTGGATCCTATAATAACATCACTATGTGGAAGGTCAGGGAAGAGACGCTTCGTCTTCAGTCCATCAAGGGAGGAAAACAAAATACTAAGGGACGATGAAGAGTGAACATTTTGTCAGCACACACTGTTGATGGTCTGTTGTTCGCTTCACAACAGCTGGCCAGCTATCCAGTAATGAGCCACTTCACGTCAACAGCCTGATTGTTTAGTTTCCTAGAGTGGGATCTCCAGAGGAGAGGAGTAGAAGTTTTATAAAACAAACAATGACATATTTATCGATTCAAACCCAGCTGAGCTTAAGAGGAGATTATTTCCAACCTTCCTCCCAAAAGCTGCCAAACATGAGAATGCCCTGGGAACTTTATGGAAGCTGAGGGACTCCCTTAATAGTAACATGGTACTGACTAGGCGCTTCTGAAAAGCAACATGTTGACACACGTGCACACATATACAACCAAGAGTAGGATTCCACAGTACCAGCACCAGCTCAACTGTTCCAGTCATCAATAATGAATCAATATAGTTTATCATACATAAAGAAGAAAGAATAATTCATGACATTGTTTATTATTGTCTTATCCACAAATTCAAGCAAAACAAAGCAAATTGAACCTTTGAAACAGCGACTCCCAATTTATATTAGCTTGATTAATATGCCATTTTGGGGACAATACACAGAGGAGATTTAAACCATTTAATTAAAATTCCTTTGCCAATCCAATTTCAGTCTATTCCCAGTGTGTGTGAGTACGTGCGTCTACAGGAATGACGTGTTTTGTTGAGTGTTGACATATCATTCACAGCCAAACGTTTGAAGATGGAAGAAGACGGGAGACGTCTCGTTTGTGGTGCTGTGAAAGAAACACACCACTGAGCACAATCAAACGAGCACGCACACGTCACACACGCCGGGGAGCTAATGTCATGGAAAATGCTAAACCGGTAAGTCAAAGAGACGTGGTGACAGACCAGGCAGGGACATGATTAAACACTGAATGATCATTCAAAATGAATACTTTGTCACCGAGAGGGCAAAGGAAATGTCTCTACGGGCAGGATGTCAAGCAGCAAAGTGCAAGGTGAGGGAAGTTAAACATATGCCAAGGTTTCTCATACCAAAGCCAAGGTATCTGTTGGCTCTGCTCATGTGGAAGTAGGAGGAAAAAACAAGGGAAGGAGCGAAAGTTGGACACAAGACAAGAGATGAAGGGAGAAAAAATTGGGAAGCAATAGAAGGAAAGATTAAGAAAATAGTAAGTGACTGGCAAGTGTTTTAAAATAACTGAGCTGCCCCCTCCTATTAACCCCTTCCTGGACAGAGAGAAGGCTGAAAGAAATGAATGAAGCAATGGAGTCGCACATCTGCAGGACAGCTGTGGGTTATGGTTAGACTGCTCAATAAAGTGTACGCAGAAGGATGTGGGCAAAGATGAGGTGCAATTATGACGCAGCTGAGTTAGTTGGAGTCTTTATAGGTCTAACCCCTTTAAACCGATAACATTTGTTTAGTAAACCACACTCAGTTTAACTTTGTCTATATAGCGCTTCTGAAACAGAAATGTAATCCAAAGTACATAGCAGAGGCAAATCTATTATTAAACAAGTCTATAATGAATATTTACAAAATCCATTTGCAAACAGAACTAAATTATAACAAATAGCAATGAAAGCCTGCGTTGTGAGAACAAAGGGTTCTTGGGAGGTGATAAGGAATAAGGAGATCTCTCAGATTACATGGAGCTCGCCCATTCAAGGCTTTGTGAGTGATAAGAAGGATTTTAAACTCTCTTCTAAATTGTCACAGCACGGGTGATGTAGGGAGGCTAAAAGAGGAAAAGTTATCCCTCTCGGCGGGTAGCTGCTGCAGCATTTTGGATTAACTAAAAGATTTTCAGGAATTTTTTTGGACTGCCATCTGGAATCGGACGGCATTATTCCAGTCTAGATGGGATAAATGCATGTTTATTCAGTGTCACTTTGGGAGAAGGCGCTCTTTGGAAGATGTCTTTGGAAGCCTGTTCTAGAACAACGAAACAACTACAAGGTTTCTCATATTAGGAGGCGAGGATGACTTCATCCAGAGTAAATCCACTGTTAGATGGTGACTGTCTGACATCAATAACAATGACCTCAGTTTTGCCTGAATTCAAAAGTAAAACATTTCAGGTTATCAAGCCTCACTCCTTTTTTCACTTTATTTAATTTACTTCTCAAGATTTCTATCTTGCATTAAGCTCTTTTTTGAGCCAGAAAATAGCATGAATTAGGATGATTAGGATGAGCAGTTCATCCAGTCGGGAACTGAAAGGGGAATTAACTGCTAACAGTGTCTGTGTCCATGTGATGTGCAGTTCTACCTATTGGTTATGTGGTTTACAACCATGTGAGAGGAACAGTCTTGCAGCTGACATTAATACGGCTATTCATATAAAAATAAAATAAAAACATTAGATTTAACTAACTTAAGATGAACATATTATGAAAGCATAAATGCGCAATTGAATAATATAGGCATCTAAGGGACTGCCCACTCATTTTTCTTGGGGCAACTTCAGCCTGAAAATATGTCCCTCAGTAAATACGTAATTGCGTGAGTGGTCCAGATTTGCAGGGTACTTTCACACCCCAGACCTAGATCAGTGTACATGTTACCAGGCTACCTATTTTTTTCTCTACCCGACTGCATCTGCTGCTTTGAACAAAGCTGAAGCACGGATTTCACAAGAGGCCCACTGCACAGATGAGGGGGATGGAGTGGAAGGAAGATGCTAACCCCACCCACTAAACTTGATGCTATGCAAAAGCACAAGAGCAAAAGCAAAAGAGACCCGAGCTGAAAAGACTGATTTTGTACTGCATGCAGTTTAGTGCTACTAAGAAGGTGAAATATTAAATCTGATTGAAAAAAGCAACATTTGAATTAACAGCAGTGTTTTATAGTCAAAGAAAGACCATCTCACACAAAACGGTGATATAGGATAACGACTGGACTACATGACTCTGTAATCTTAGGAAAATCACTTGTTACACAGACGAATCCAAAAGACAAAATTCAGACTTTTCTAGAGACTGGAAGTAATGAAAGAATGTTATGTAGTCATTTGAGTCCAGATCTGCTCTGTTCCAGTGATGGATGTGTCAGTAAGAGCAGCAGCTGTTTAAATCTGAGGAGTCAGGATGATGAGCTGGGATTTCTTCAGTTGGTCAGGTTCAGCAATATTATGTATTCACAAAATAAGATCAGATATACACTGAATTACCAGGTTTTTTTCAATCAATATGAATCAACTTTTGTTTTATTATTTGATAACACAGACATACTGTATTTCATGGTGTAAATGCCAGGATTCATCAGGCTTCAGGAGCATGATCGGCCACCACAGAATCCAGACCTTAACGCCAATATTATTTATTTATAAAACTGGCCAAACAGTGTACATCTGTTCAGTAACATACAACAACAGAGCAATAATTCAATTTCAGTTCAATTCAGTTTTATCTATATAGCATCTTTTACAATTCAAATCGCCTCGTTACTTTTCAAAGATCCAGACACGACCCCCCGAGCAAAAGTTAAAGAAACAATGGCAGGTAATAAACTTCCCCAGTGGAAAAAAAAACCTTAAAGTGAAAAAGTGGCAAGAAAAAACTCCCCTTTAAGAGGGAGGAAACATTAACCAGGACCTGGGTCATAAAAGGGGACAGCAAAAACTAAGGTGGTTGGAAGATCAGACTGCAGGTCACCATGTTAGTACCGAGACATCCATATAGACAGGTATAGGTGAACACAGGGACAGCCAGAGGTTCAGAGGGTTGGACTGCATGCAGGACAGCATGCAACTCTGGAAGCTCTGGCCTGCAAACATGCACAGACGAGAAAAGGAGGGGGCAGACCAGAATAAATGAAAATACTTATAATTAATAACTGTGGATTGATCTGAAGAATGAAAAGAGAAGAAGAGGAGAAAAGGAGAGGTGAGGGGCATCGCTCAGTGGATCATGACGCTGTCCCCCTGCAGCGTAGGCCTATAGCAGCATAATGAAGCTTGGTTTAAAACCAGCTGCTTTAATCTTGTCCTGTAGCTGCAGCTATGACTACTGGCCCTAACACACTAGAGTCACAATAACTATAGGCTTTACTAAACAGAAATGTTTTAAGATTGGTTTTAAAGGTGGAAGTGGTCTCAGCCTCCTTAACCCAGATTGGAAGTTGGTTCCATAGTAACGGTGCCTGATAATAGAAGGCCCGTCCTCCAAATCTACATCTGGATACTCTAGGAACTACGAGTAAACCTGCACTCTGGGAACGGAGAGCTCTATTGGAAACATAAGGTACTATTAGGTCTTGTAAATCTTGTAGATTATTTATCTTTAGATTTTCAGATTCTTATAGTCAGAGAAAGAAGATATTCTGCTGCAATTTGAAGATAGATAGATAGATAGATAGATAGATAGATAGATAGATAGATAGATAGATAGATAGATAGATAGATAGATAGATAGATAGATAGATAGATAGATAGATAGATAGATAGATAGATAGATAGATAGATAGATAGATAGATAGATAGATAGATAGATAGATAGATAGATAGATAGATAGATAGATAGATAGATAGATAGATAGATAGATAGATAGATAGATAGATAGATAGATAGATAGATAGATAGATAGATAGATAGATTCAGTGCTGCAGACAGCTGTATAAACTATACACAGTATGCACATAAGTTATAACCCAAGATAAAACACACACCCCCACACACACACACACACACACACACACACACACACACACACACACACACACACACACACACACACACACACACACACACACACACACACACACACACACACACACACACACACACACACACACACACAATTACATATCCAAGAAAAAAAATGCAGAACTGCAAAAACTAGAGGAGCAGTCATAGATACTGTATAAAATGTTCTGTGAAAAAGCAGTGCAGAGTGAGGGTGTGACGCATCAAATAAATAAGCTTATTCCTCAGCTAAAAATAAATTAGGTTTTTCATTGTGAGTACAGAATATCAACCTGCAAACTGCAGAGTGCATCCTGTAAAGTAAAAAAAATAACCTATGGAGTAAAAACAACTACGGCTCTTCAGACTGCAAACTTACAAGAGCAGTCCCTTGCTGAATTTGCCCCCTGATATAAAGCTGAGAAAGACTTTAAGAAAGACTAGCGATGAAGGTAGTACAGCCCACAGCAGCAGTCTCTGTTATTTCACCATTTGATTATGTTACATATGCAGCTGATGATACCTCTTAGAAAAAAAAATCACCATCAAAATCAGGAAAGTGCCATGAAAAATGCAACTGATGCAGCGCTTCATAAATCTCCATCTATCCAACTTACAAACAGATCCTCTGAAATATTTCCACCAGTCATTGAGTTAAATGTGTACTGGCATGAGAAATGTGAACACGTGTGTGTGTATAAATGTGTGTTCCCTCCGCTGAGATGCTGCAGTAAGCCCATCATGGATGCTGCTAACTCAATAATCCACAAAGATGACAACAATCAATCAAAGGCTAAAACACTTCTGCCACTCAGACACAAATGCAGGCGCACGCAATCGCACGAAACCCACATAGCACAATTAACCCATAATTCATAGGAAGCGGGGTTACTGGAGAGTGGGCCAAAATTCGATCAAGAGATACCAACGCTCTTCCAGTAATAGTGAGCCGGCTTGGTAACGGCCCGTAAAAGCCTCGTCCGGCCTCCGGCAAGCACAAATGACTCCCTTTAGAGTGACGGAATCTCTTAGTGTGTATTTTGGTTTTGAGTGCGTTTGTGGAGAGGAATCTTGCCCACACATGACTCCTCCCACCATAAATACTGAGCAATTAGGGGAAGAGTATGACAGCAGGATACAGCGCCCCTTTTGTTCCTATGTGCTACGTTTTTTCTTAGCCATCAGTTTCCAATTCTTTCAGTCATGTGATACCAGATCAAGCTCAAAGAGCTAAATTCTAAATTGTGTATAGGCTATATAGAAATAGATGGGCATGAAAAAGCCAGCGAAGGAGTAAAGAAAAGACAAGTGGGCACATTCTTAGACAACGATCACGTCATTCGTTTTAATTTTAAAATATCAACTATCAAAGTTTTAAAAAATGTCAGTCGTCACTACCTTCTTTAAAAGGAGATATGAAGAAGAGAGGGACGTAAGCAAAACACGAGAGTAAAAAGAAGATCAGAGCGAAAAGGCGTTTGATCTGCATCGTTTGAAAGCCAATTAAGACAAGCATGTGTGCTGAAGATAAGAAGCTGAAATTCACAGAAGAAAAAAAGAAGATGCTTTGAGTAAGCATCCAACCTGGATTTCAGACAGAACCCAAAATATGTGGAAGACTGTGTTGCCACGAGCCTGCGATAAGCAGAGGCAGGAAAAGCTTTTGATGAGGTGTGCAACGCTCCCCCGGAGCAAAGGCACAGCAGTGACTGGTGGCTCTCGTGCTTCCACGCCCCTCCACCTTACCCTCCAGATATGATAAATCCCATCAATGTTTCTCTGTGTGTCATCTGTGAAAAATCCACAAGTGACATGTCAGTGGATGTGTCATCAGGATGCGCGTGTGTGCCAATTCTATGTGACTTCAGGCTGCATGAGTCAGTCTCCACTGTGCTCAAGTGTAACTCTGATACAGAGACTCGGGCAGAGGGAGGAGAGTGAAGAGTGGCAGGAGATCTAAGGGATGCACTGAAGGCAGCTACTACTTTCCTCTTTCAAATCCAGCTCCACTAATGGATTTATTTTATTTGACCTGTACATGAATAAAAATTTGCTTGTGATGCCAAATCTAAAAAAGAAATGATGCCCTGGTTAAATGTCTTTGCCCTAGCCACACAATCACCATTCTCCATGCCTTTCTCGGCCTCAAACTAGTATTTTACTGCTTGTCTGCAATCATCGGGAATAAAGTAGAGGCAATGTATGAGACATTTCAGAGATGTAGTCACACTCTGATCCATCTTTGTCTCTTTATGCTGTCTGAATTCTCATCTAATATGAAAAAGACCCTGTTGTGACTAAGGAGTGAGAGCCTACAATGCTTTAAAATTCAATTGGATCCTAGTTTGGAAGGTCAAGGATCATAAACAAGGTCTGAACATGGTTAATAAAAATTACAGTATACTGTTTGGACAATTTACCAAAGAAACTATAAAGACTGTGGTTTAAATGATGAGAATACATAGTATGTACATGTAATCCTTTTTATACACATACAACTGTGCTGCCTTTTCTAAAGGGCAGTATTAAAGATATCGGGGGATCCCCGAAAAATGATATTTTGCAGTCCAAATAACATATGTGCACTGTTTTATCAGTTTTAAGCATGTTTAACCTGAGGTCTTAAAATGTCTGAAACAAATTTAAGTTAAAATATGGAGATCAAATACCAAGCTTCCTCTTCACCCATGTCTTTACTGATCTATTCATAGCAACTGGTTTCGGGGTAGGTGGTGGAGTCAGCTACTCGGCTCCACTCCGCCCTCCCCTCTGCAGGAAGGGAGGGGCTATGTGAAATCAGTTTTAAAGCCTATTTTTTTCAGCCCAAGACTGCAGCAATTGCAGGATGATTTGAAGTTGGGTGGAGATAAAGATGTGGGGACACGGTGATTCTTCTCTAATCTGTTTCTGTGATGTCATAGTATTTTGCAAGTCCGACTGGGCCACTCCACCTAAGATGAAGGTTTGTTTTTCATCTGAGAGTTTTTGAGTTGAAAGTGTCTTCAAACACCAAAGTAAATGCTCCCTAGTCCAGAAAAAAAAAAATCTTCATAACATGACGACTTAAAACATACACACACGCACAAAACTGCTGCAAAGAATATGAATGTGTGGCAGTTTCAAGAGGGCCAGTGCATGACTGTGCTTGAGTTCTAATAAAAGGGAAGACACAAGCCATAAAACAATGGTTATTGGCTTTTTTTCTTCTCCTTTTTTATGTGCCATGCTTTGTCCCGGCTTCTCTTTACAGCATGACTCCCAGCAGACAGTAAAGCTCCTCTCAAAACTTTCTACAGTGTATTTTTTCACCTCTCCGAGTAATGTTATTACACCCTGGCGGCTATTATACCCTGAAACTCTGTAAGTAATGGTGCCAATCTCATGCAATGGTGTGCGTGCGTGTGTGTGTGTGTGTGTGTGTGTGTGTGTGTGTGTGTGTGTGTGTGTGTGTGTGTGTGTGTGTGTGTGTGTGTGTGTGTGTGTGTGTGTGTGTGTGTGTGTGTGCGTGCGTGCGTGCGTGCGTGCGTGCGTGCGTGCGTGCGTGCGTGCGTGCGTGCGTGCGTGCGTGCGTGCGTGCGTGCGTGCGTGCGTGCGTGCGTGCGTGCGTGCGTGCGTGCGTGCGTGCGCGCGCGTGCGTGCGTGCGCGTGCGTGCGTGCGCTTTATTGGTACATGGAGAGTTGGATAGATGGATAGCCACTGGTGGCCTCTGATCTCGCAGAGCTGACACAGTGGTAGAGAAAGATGCTTTTATTATCTACTTGCTTCTTCACTATTTCAGGCTTGACATTGAAGAAAAAAAACCTGCCGCTGGTTTCATTGGTGATGCTAAACAGACAATAAGGAAAGAGATGCTGTTTTTATGAAAGCAATTTAATCAAACTGCTCTTTATTCATGATGATATAATCATAATAACTTATAATAACTAATAACTTGCTCTGTCCCTGCTTTGAGAAAAACTAAAATCTGATCCAATGGAAGGTTAAAAGAAGCTTTGAATTCTGAAAAGTATAATGCGGTCTTGTGGACTGCCAGGAGTTGCCTGCCTTGTGTTGTAATGCTCTCTGAATTACAGTTGCTTTAAAATCCAGCTTTGATGCACCTTTGACTCAATGATCATTTTAAGCTTGGTCCAACATAGATGACAAAGGTTATGTTAATCTGAGCGTATTTAGTGTAGTCAAATGACATTTCAGTGTAATGTTTCAGTGTAATATTAATCTTCTTCCGCAGAGGGTATATGTGAAGATCTCTGCATAGACTTCAATTTGTTGCAGGTTACACAATAATCTTAGAGCATCAAGTCCTTATATGTGGAACCACCCAAATTCAGGTGGAATTAAAAGAGAGGTTGAGTAAAGAGGTCAATTGTCACCGCCTTTTGTGCACTTCTCAAATGTAGTTAAACTTAGTCCCTTATCCAAGCACAACAAAACAAGACAGGAGCTCGGCTGGAGAGCAAGTTAACAACTGCAGCCATGTGCAGAAAATCAGAAAAACAAATCATAATTAACCAATTCTTACACGTTGACTAAATTAAAAAAAGCGCAGTTGGGCACATTTTCATAGTGAGAAGCTGCTGCGTCAACAGATTTGATGCAATAAGTCTTATTCTTTTGAGTGCGTGAATGTTTCACTTGTACAAGAAAGAGAAAAGCAGCAAGGAGGGGGAGACAGATATTTTTAACTCATCAGCCAGTATTTTATTTCTCAAATTTGCATAAAGAGAAATCAAGTTCACCAAAAGTGCTAAGTATTCAAGGTGATGGCAGCTAGAGATAACACCTTAGACTGCGATGCAGCTGTCATTTATAAAACCATGCTAAGGCTATACACCCAAATACTCTGATATCCAAGACATTGGTTCGTTATTTGGAGATCCAGATTTCAATTTGGGGATCCATTGTTTTACCTTTTCTTTTTGGGAATGTCAAATTTTACAGCCGGCTGCAAATTTCAGTGCTTCCACCACAGTTTAATTTAGCTCTCAACACAACAGACAGCAGCAAGCTCAAGCCTTCTGCGATGCGCTTCAGTCTAAACTGAAATTTAAAGGATGACAAGTTACCAAATTATAAAATCCTTTGCCACTGCATTAACCCGACAGACAAGTAACTGTGTATTTTGCTCCTCTGCTGTTCTCACACATACTGTAGCTCCTTCTCTTTGTCGCTGGTTTTGGTCTCGGTTGTGCGTACCCATCCCTGTTCGGTGTGGCACACACAAAGTGAAGACAGAGTTGCAATCACTAAGACCACGTCCTGAGTCACTGTGGACCACATCTGTCCACTCAAACTGAATACTAAACACTTGTGAGAAACAACAATGCATTTGCAATCAGGCCAGATACACACAGTTACTATTAGAACTGTTAGCGGTTACTGGTATGTACTTAATCACTCACAGAGTAGCAGGATTTATATTAACGCTGGATTATTGCGAGGAATGAGCCAGTTCCTGTAGTTTACTGAACTATTCAAGTGCAGGCATATGAGAGTTTGAAAAACTCTAACAGGACATATTCATTTGAATATTTGGTGTGATTGGATATGAGCAAAAAGGGGTCAGTTGCTTTCTAAGAAATATTTGCTATTTTGTTGCTTCAAACAACATTTGAAGAGCTAATGTACCAGAATGTGATTGCTTTCATTTTTACCACTATCTGATTTATATCCTGAACAAAACTGGCCTGGCTTTATCTGGAAGATTTAGCATGAATGCAATGATAAATCAAGGTATCATTCAAATATGACCCAAATTTGTGCAATGTGAATGAAAACACTCCTCGCATGGCTGTTTTTTTAAATCTTTCCGCCATGAATTATGTTGTTTTGCATTTATCTGCGAATTAAGCAGCAATCTTTACATTAATACAGGTGAGCAGAAATGTACATCACTGAGTGGATTAATGTATCTGGCAACATTACAAGTTTTATAGTCGTATCAAGCTTTTGGTTCGTTTCTTAGCTTTTTTTTGTTTATGGGGGAACGATAGATGGCAGAAGACAGAATTAGTCACAAATTCATGTAAACAAAACTAGACCAGGAAAGATTAACATTCTAAAACAACAATGACGTTTCAAATTTCTCCGAGGAGGGAAGAACAGCAAGACCAGTAAAAACCCAAACACGGAAACAAAGGAAAAAATGGACGTAGACTGATGAATTGAGAGCAGCTTTAAGCAGCTAATACTGTCGCCCCATCTGTCCTAGATTTAACAAAGAGCTGTTTAGGTTTTGCCCCAATTAACAAGTGGGCAATTTGGGTGCGAGAGAGGAAATTCTCATAAAAAATAATATGCAGTCAATAACAGCAAACAGCAAACAGCTGGCAGCAATTTTCACCTTCCAGCTCCGCTTTCCAGAAATGAGTCAGTAATGTTGCTCTTTTCATCATAATGCCATCACTTAGTACTTTTACCCACCATGAAGGAAGTTATATAGCACGTATTATTTAATATAACCATTTGATCATGATTTGAGTCAAAACATCTAAGTATTCACCAGTTGCTTACACAAAAAAACTCCCAAAAAAATGACAGAATGTCGAAAGTTGTGGGGAAAATTTGATTGAGACGAATATGCACTGAAGCCTTTCAAGCGAGTGTGATCTGTCAAGATAGTCATCCCCAGCTGTGGTGCTCCCAAAGCAATTTATTCAATGCCACACTATAACAAATGACACCGCTGGAACCACTGAAATGGAAAGAGAGAAATGGGCTTGCAAATAGTTCGAGTTTTATCTCCATTATGGCTTAATATTGCTGTGTCACTGATGTGGAACACACGCAGACACACCAACACGAGCCCGTGCCTGCATGGAAACATGCACACACTCACATTTGCCATCCAAGGTTTTGACTATAACCTTAATATTAATGGAGTGTTAAATTGAAGACATTAAAACGACCAACAGTAGTAAAAAGGTCCACCGGGGATGAGAGGAGATGGGTTTTTGGCAAACAGACATATTATTATTATAAGCCAACACGCCTAAAACTGCAGGAAAGAAAATATGGAACCATTAGATAACTGTTCTCAGACAACATTTTGATATGCTCATGCCAAACAAAGCGCAGTCTTGCATGTGACTGGCTGCTCTGTTGGATTTTGGGTCATTTTTGTAGTGAAATTAAAGGTATATACGTGGATGGAGGTATCTTCTGAGCAACAGTTGCCTTGAGAGCAGGATGTAAACCAAACCTAATCCCCAGAGGTTCATACTGGCACTCAAATCCCCCTACTAGAACGCCAACTTAAATGTGTATCATATATTTAAAAGCCCTTCTTCAGACGAGCTGCTCTTTTACCTGCAGGCTATAGCATCTTTATGTATACGGTTTCTGCGGCAACACAGAAACAGAGAAAGGAAGGCTATATAAAAGAAAATTGAAAAACAGAGGAGGAAGGGACAGTTAACCAGAGATCTCAGGTCTCTACAGTCACATTCATAATTAACCCAAAGTGAGAGGTTGACCTACAACCCACCCCCATTTCCCCAGACTGCTTCCACCCACCGTTCTGTCTTCTCAAAATCTGCTGTGGCAATTATAATCTGAACAGGGATCAATAATTCAAACGTATTCCAACCTGAAACCTCAGTAGGGGGAGAAACTGAGGAAGAGGTTGGGTGGAGGGGCGGAGTAGAATAAAATGAGCAATGCTGCTGTGTTTCCATGTTCATTACACATTCAAGCAGCGCTTCCCATCCCCTTAATACCCTGGTTACATTAAGCTCTCAGGTGAGCTGATGGTATACTGGAATCCAAAAGAGAAAAATGTGACCGGGAATTTATTTAAGAGTCACCTTGCACTGTGGCTAAATGGAAGCTATTGTTTAATCAGCCTCTTTTGATGGGGACTTTTTTTTTTTTTTGGCAGCTAAAGCCAGACATGACCTGTCAGGTCTGCTCGTCCGTGGATGAGGGTTGTTCAAGCGAAGCAATCAGCGCAACATGGCCAAGACCACAATCAGCAGTGAGCACCAGGGGTCCATTTGATAGCACACAGCTCTCACAAACACACTCACATACTGAGGCTAATTATGCGAACCTCCATGACCTTCAAAATGAACATAATAAACACCCGGCGACAGTCTAAGACAACAGTAAGACCTTCATTGTGGATATCATCTAAGCTTTTGTGGCCAAAAGTCTCACACTGTTAGTCTTCTGCCCTTAATTACACGTGTGTGAGAATACCAATAAATGAACCTTCATTTCAAGGCTTATTTAAAAAGGATTGAAAAACTAATATTTGATTTTTATGTCATCAACTTAGAAAGCTGTTTACTATTGCTTAAATAGGAATGCAGCTAGTATTTTGGGAGATCTGAATTGTGAGCAAATTCGTTACGTCAAAGTAGGTTAATTCAAAAGATCAATGTAAGCATGACAGTAGTCAATGTCCACGGCGAAGGAGATGAAAGGAAAAAGATTTAAATAGAAGACAATATCAATGAGGAAATTGGTCTGGAGAAGAGCTTGATTTTACCAAATGGCTGCCCTATATTGATCTTACAGGTTGATGCGTGGACGGATGGCCCATCCAGTCAACTGAAGAGGATTTTCTCTAATCTAATTATGTTTTGCAGCAATCACCATATCTATGTTCTGTGTAACAGACCATTTGGCACAGTAGACTGGCTTTTCATGACTGTCAATAGAAATTTGTTTCAACAGCTATTTTAAGTGAAATCATGTAAATAGGCCCAAATGAAAAGTGACTAAGGCCACGTTTACACGTAGCCGGGTATTTACAAAAACGGATATTTTCCCCTCTACGTTTTCAAAAAAATCCTCGTTTACACGGACCCGCATGAAAACTCTGTTAACGTCATGCCAGCCAATCAGAATCCTGGAAAAACGTCAACAAATGACACGTGTGTAACTCCCAGTTAAGGCTGATTTATGGTTCCGCGTTACACCAACGCAGAGCCTACGGCGTAAGGTACGCGGCGACGCGCACGTACGATGCGCGTCGCCGCGTACCCTACGCCGTCAATTTAACGCGGAACCATAATTCAGGCTTCATGCTGCTGGCTGACGCGCTCACAGGCTTGAATGAGCAGGCGGCTGGACGGGGGGGGGGGGGTTACTTTTAAGTGTGACTTTAGAATATAAAACAGGTAAAATACAAGAAAATATTGACGGTGGCCAAACTAATTGTAAACACAGGTCGCACACATGACGCTGGTGAGTTTCTGGTGCATAATGTGACGTTCTGAAGCTTAAATCTCCGTTTTCCTCCGTTTCCCTCTGTTTAGACGCAAACGGGAAAACGGAGTTTTTGAAAATCTCCACTTTGGCCGGAGTTTTCAGAAATGATCGTTTTTGGTGACTTTGACCTCCGTTTCCGTGTAAACGAACGGCCAAAACGCATGAAAACGCCTCCGTTTTTGTAAATACCCGGCTACGTGTAAACGGGGCCTAAATCTCCATCAATTATCATCCCCTTAGTGACTTCAGCATGTCTGAGCAAACAGAGGCCGTCTCTCTATATGCAACATTCCTCCCTGCAGCTTTAGCTTCTGCTTTTAAAAAAACAACAACATTTTTTAGAAGATTTGATTGTTTTATTCCTAGTTTTTCAATATTCAATTTCAAATATATTTATTTAGTGCTCATCTCTACAAAACACAAACAAGTCAATCACGTTTACAGTGAAAATAGTTGCTATTACTACAAAATACAGTACCTCATGCGCTGAAACCCGGCTTCATAACCTCATAATGTTGATCATAGTTTGCAGGTTTGCAGATTCTCTGAGTTGCCTTTGGCTGAAGTTTGATTTATAATTCTTTAAACAGTCTTTCCCCTTATCTCTTTTTTCCAATTTGCACATCCTTGACACCGCTGCCTCACATCTTTGTTCCTACCACCAGAGACGCAAGCGGAGTAGGTGAGAAGAGACACGAGGAAAAGCCATGGCCCATTAACAGGTTTTAATCAAAGTGACACGTCCCTGCTCTGGACCCATCACTTTCACGCAGCGTCAGTAAGATTTGACATGTGACACGGCCGCATCATTTAACCATTGTTTTGTTGCAGAATACAGCTGTACTGTTTGTTTCACTAGTGGGCACTTATGAAAACATGCAATCATGTAAAAATAAAACCTCTTGAAATCCTGTTGTTTAAAATATCGGAATATATTAGCAAGTCCTTTGGTTCCTATCTGGCTATAAAATTGAGTAAATACAACCTCATATAAACAATAACATATGATATACTACAGCAAGCCAATATCTATAAAATAAAAACAGTAAAAAATAAATAAATAAATCACCTTGCAAACATAAGGCGTTCTCAACTCCTGGGAAGACATGGCATTTGTCTGGATTGTTTTCCACTGGTGGATAATCTTCAACATTGCAGAATTGTGGACTCAAAACTAATTGTTTGGAATTGGTCTTATAACCATTCCCAGATTGATAGCATCAGTTACTCAAAGATAATTACTGCCGTCTTCATCCCTGGCATTGTGTGAAGTCACAAGTGAATGTGCCAGACAAAAAACTGCCAAAACCTCTGCTTTTATGGTGCTGATCACACCTGCTGATGTTCAGCTGATGAAGAGTATTGAATTAGTAGCATTTGACTGCCACTAATCATCTTAGTTCCTGTAGAATCAATAAGGCTATAGTGAGTTTTACACATACGGGTACTGCTTCTATATTGTGTCTTGGTCTATGATTAATAAGGAAGGCAGTTTCATTCGGCCTGTATTGTAGTTCATCTGAGGTTGTGTTTACCTTTTAAGTTCTTTCTTTTTTGGTTTTTCTTTCTTTTTATTAAATGTCAGGGTACGTAAAATCTGAAGGTGAACATTTAAATAAAGCATACTTTCTTATTCAAACTACTGTATATATTTAAAATTCTTTTTACAATGCGGCTCCGCGTGTCCGACCCCTTTGGGCGCCATGTCCTCACCTTGCTCATGGCTCCAAGCAAGCAGCAAGCTTCTTTCCCTCAAACTCTGCTTTATTCAAAATGCTTTTTAGGAATTGAAACATCCTTCAACATTTTTTGGTGAGATCAATGTCTGCATGAGGGGCAGGATGACAGTGGAGAGATGAGCCGATAACGCCCATAACAGAAAATAATCAGATAAGACTTTTGTCCGTCGCAGAGGAACCTAAGGAGCCACTAACTCTATTTCATATCAGTACGCTGACGGTACGTCATTGTACTTGTAAACCCCTTGACGCAGACATACACTTTTCAACCCTTTTTCACATTTTCACTAAAAGTTTGAGGTGCTGATAACAAATGTAAGCAAGATGTAACCAAATGGTCATCTCCACATTAATTCAGTTAGCTATCTAAAAATCAAGATATTACAAATTGAAGCTGTAATAACGTTAAACACATGCTACACTGTGTATCATCAAGGCTTAATTATGTCTTGTCATGTTTTGTTTTTTAATTTCAAGCATAAATTCAAACTGAATTAGGAAGATGCAAAAATGCTGTATCCCTACTTCTTTTTAATGCTACATCATTATATTACTTTTTATCATTTGATCACATAATTTTACAGACTGAAGATAATCTTAGTCAATGCCAACCTAGCAACAAATTACCTCTGATTTTATTATGATAAGACCAAAGATTAATTTGTAATTATATTAAAGGGAGTTATAGATAGGCTGACAAAAGAGAGATGTTGGAAAAGCCAGCAGGAGTTAGTGGGAATTTAGAAAAAAAAACACAAATAAAGTACTGAAGCCACACCCCCAAAGCACATGGACACCTGTTCAATGAAGAAAACGACAAGCCAGTGGTTCAATGATTTACTTTGGGTCACCTGCAATAATTGGACGATGTTTCTAGACCCACTATCACTTCTGTGGGTGATTGATATTCTTCGTTTTGACATGAGTCCATTTATTTAAAGGAGCATGAAGCAAGAATAAGAAATGAGACTCATTAGCGCCACGACGACCGTCGGGGGTACTGCAGCCAACAGCGAAACCGGCACGGGAGAACGCGCATGCAGCGTCATGTGACGTCACATCCGCAGCCCAGCGCGGGAAATTCGGCCCCACAATTGCAGCACATTTTGCAGCACACAGCCTGTTCAAGGCAACGGAGGGATACGCTAGAGGGCTCATTATTTTTGGTTTGGAACGCTTCATCTGACATTATTACCAGAAAACTTAAAACGTATACGCATTTTTTTCATAAATCCTGCCTCATGCTCCTTTAATTGTTTTCTGAGTTAAGAGAATTTTGGGTAATATATCAAAAAATGCTTCAGGAAGAGTGCAACCTGGAAAGCCCAGAGTGTCGGCATGGGTATAGTATTATTATATTAACTTTCAGCAACTAAAAATAGTTACTTATTGCAGTATCATGTGTATTTTGGAATCCCCCATTATAAGTTACTCATCATACAGGAGATATAGCCAGTTGCCTTTTTCACAAGCTGACAGAATTCTGAGGTAAAAAATGAGATGTTTGGGACATGCTCTGCTCAAAACACCAAAGGGACCGCTCTCTACTGATCAAGGCAGCTCATTATAAAACCACCTCTTTCAGCCACGTTGTTGCAGTACTCTTCACAGTACCTAGTTTTAGGGGATGGGATTATCCAATCCATCCCATTCCGCTCTTCCATGAGGTCTGCCTTTGTTGAACTTAGTGTTACAGCTCTGAACTGCTTAAAACATGACAAGCTGAAGAACGCTACTCTGGCCTGGATCTGGGATGTCACATACCCTACAACTGTTTACTAAAGGACTCAAACCTGAGTAACTCAAACTCCCAAATGGATGCCCTCGAGCACAGAAAATGTGATTCTTTTATCTCCATTATTAGCTACATTTAACTATTTTCATTTAATGAAGAACTCTGTAAACTGCAAATGGATGTGCAGGCTGAATATCCAAGATGGAAACACAGTTTTGTTTCTTACAAAGTGATATACCATTCAGTACGCAGCTACACCATAGGCGCTGGGCAGATAAAGCACAAGAGGTGTCCATTAATAAGCATTAGAGGGCTGCTAACAGTGCTCTAAGTCCACAACTGTCTTACGTGGTCATTAGTGTGTATGTTCACATGGGTAACTGTTAGGGATGGGCGGTATGGACTAAAAAATGTATCACGATCATTTCTGGCATTTATTCCGATAACGATAAAAATGACGATAAAAAAACTTAAACTAACTAAACTACACCAATTAAATATAAAAATCCTGGGCTAAAAACCAATTAAATTAGTACACCTGTACTGCAAAACTTCTTTCTTTCTTTCTTTCTTTCTTTCTTTCTTTCTTTCTTTCTTTCTTTCTTTCTTTCTTTCTTTCTTTCTTTCTTTCTTTCTTTCTTTCTTTCTTTCTTTCTTTCTTTCTTTCTTTCAGGCTCATTTCTTTCTTTCTTTCTTTCTTTCTTTCTTTCTTTCAGGCTCATTTCTTTCTTTCTTTCTTTCAGGCTCATTTCTTTCTTTCTTTCTTTCTTTCTTTCTTTCTTTCTTTCTTTCTTTCTTTCTTTCTTTCTTTCTTTCTTTCTTTCTTTCTTTCTTTCTTTCTTTCTTTCTTCAGGCTCATTTCTTTCTTTCTTTCTTTCTTTCTTTCAGGCTCATTTATTTCCTTCCTTCCTTCCTTCCTTCCTTCCTTCCTTCCTTCCTTCCTTCCTTCCTTCCTTCCTTCCTTCCTTCCTTCCTTCCTTCCTTCCTTCCTTCCTTCCTTCCTTCCTTCCTTCCTTCCTTCCTTCCTTCCTTCCTTCCTTCCTTCCTTCCTTCCTTCCTTCCTTCCTTCCTTCCTTCCTTCCTTCCTTCCTTCCTTCCTTCCTTCCTTCCTTCCTTAACCATAAATCAGTTTTACACAATTACAGGAATTTATCGTTTTTATCGCGAGATGACAAATTCTTACCGTGGGGAATTTTTTTGACGGTAAATCGTGAACGGTAAAATATCACCCATTCCTAGTAACTGTTTAATGAAACTCAGTTCAAATCTACTTTCCTAGAGTAAGAAATCACCCAAGAAGCCCCACACACACACACACACACACACACACACACACACACACACACACACACACACACACACACACACACACACACAGCTACAGGTATACAGAGAATAACTCCAGTTTATAAGGAGTCCACTTCTATAAAGCAAGTCTGTGACTAACACACACCGACACCACATTTTGTTTCTGCATGGATAATTCATATAGGGATGCTGTCTTAGCGTGCCACCGTGTGTGCAAGCCAAAGCAAACAGTGAAGAAAAAAAAAAAGCATTTGCCCACAGTGATATGAATCACAATCCAGCAAAGCTTTATGAAAACTTAATAGCCAGCCCAGAAGGACAAAGACAAAGAAGGAAACAGGGAGATAAAAGAGCTGGGTCCATCCATTCTATTCCTGCTGGCCCATCTCTTCCATCAACCTGGCAGTGCCAAGGAAAGAGACTTCATAATCATTGATCACACTCCACACACACAAACACATTACACACATACACACCTAACAAACAAGTTACCCCGAACAGATGTCTCGAGCACCTAACTAGTAAAATTGAAATACTGTAGCTCTTGCACAGAAGACGGTTCATATTTCTCATGTCACTTTGCTGGAGAATCTCACCTCTACTGGGATCCAGGCTATAAAGCAGCAGTAACCCCAACATCCTGGTCTGCTAGCCTGACGGCGTACAATGTTTTACTGCCTCCCAGTTTCTTCCAACCGAGGTAATTACTCTTAATTACAGCTGTGATGAATTAAAATCAAAGCTACGGGCCAAGACCTTCTGCATGCATGAGTGTATTTGGTGATGAGGAAGAAAACGCGGTGCTGATATACATCTAGTATCTGCAAAGTCATGAATATGCAGAAGGAAATTTGCATGTTAGTATTTCCATAAAGCAAATGGGTTAGCAGTGAAAACTGGGGGAAAACAGACTAAACCCTTTGAAAAGTGGAAGAGAAGATTTGATTCCTGCCAAGGGATAGTGCTAAAACTTTCTTCTAAGCACTTCGGTTGAAGTGAGTCTTTCTTTCTGAAGTATTCACAACAGCGTTAGTATATTCTCTTGCTATCAGTGCTATTGCACTGATACTTTCTTTGCAGGCATAACCTCCTCTTACAATGTGTTCTTTATATAAATGTAATACTTAATGGTTCTGAATTTTGAATGCTGTTCCTCACTATGAGGCAACTTTAGATGAAACTACTAAATGAGCGATGACACACACTCACCCCTACAGGTTAAACTGGCTGTGAGGTGTTAGAAATGGGGATAATGACAAACTTGTGGATCGTACTGTGCATCATTTAATGGAAGGGCTTGGGTCTCTATGGAAAATGTCCCTATAAAGAAACAACAGATGAAGTCTGTTTTGTTAATGGTTTGGAAGCTCAAAGCTGTGCTGTTTATTGCTGTCAGAAGTCGTCAGTGAAGCATTGGCTCCATTAAACCAAGCAGCAGGTTTAGAGATCAGAAGCTGGAAACCTTAAAAGACCCCAACAAGACCAGCTGTTCTGGACAATAGAATCATTTTGTGAGGCCTTCAAGATTCATAGAGCCTCCAAAATGTGTTCATTTTTCACCCATACACAAAGACTGAGATCTTCACACAACATTACACCACTAACCTATGATTCAGTGCAACGGTGAATGTGGGTGTGTCTAAGAGGTGTGTGTGTGGGGGGTAGGGGGCTCTGAGGATGTGAGGATGTGTCTATCAGTACAATGCATTTTCAAGGTCAGTGCTCTTTACCCTTTGCTGTGTGATTACATGGACTTATCCATTGGCCTACAAACCACCTTGACCACTGAAGAGACCTTCTGCAGATGTGCTTCTGGACATGAAGCCACATTAACCATCAGCTCTGTGAATTACGAGCTCACAGTCATAGCCAGATGCGGACGTTCCCAAACTCTCCTCTTTGACCAGAGGATATGTTTCCGATCCAGGTCAGCTTTAGGTCAACACCTCAAACGATCAACCTCCTGAGACAAAACCGAGCTTGCCTGTTTCTCGGTGCACAAACTAATCATTGCACAGACACAGCCGACAGACAAGTTTCACTACTCTCCGGGTCTGACAACCATCCAGCTCAACTGTCTGCAATAGTTAGGCTGCAAGTGGAGGAAGGAACAAAGGCATCTCGATCAATACGGGCTCATTATCTGTTGCCTTCTGTCCCAGAAAGATGAGTCCCACCGCTCAGCCTGTTGATGAGGAGAGCGCACCACAATTCAATCAGGGGATGGCCGAGATGCCAAAAGAGATTTGATCAAAGCACTCTATCAGGCTAATTAGCACATACAGCAGGTTCACAAGGGCTATTTTTACATCTGAAGAGGAGAGCATGGTGTTTTGTTAATGGTAGTTTTACCCTGTAATGGACAGGGAATAACCTGGCTCATTGTCAATGCATAGGTTTCAGAGCGCATATATGCAGTGTATTCATGCGGGCATGCACGCATGCAGGCGCAAAACCTGAGACCCGTCGAAAGGTCACACAGGGTTTAATAGAACCCCTCCTTGCAGGTTAAACTCATCAGTGTGGAGGTGGGTGTGTTCATGGCCGTGTGTTGCTGCAGACAGGAAGTGTCAGGTCATCAAGAAACAGTGCCATGGGAAAATGAAGCTGTTTGCAGAGGTCTTCAGGGACTTTTTAGGCAACCAGCCGACAGCTTTATAAATCTTGTAACAAATGGTTGACCTCTCTCTGTGTAACGAGGCAAAAAGGTCTCAGGTCTACAAAGGAAAACAGGTGTGTGGCTCAAGGTGGGTTCATGGCCTTATGTATTTGTAAGTCTGTGCGAGTTTCTGTGTGTGTGTTAGTGGGTTTCAACAGAGAGGGAGACACCGTGGCCTAAGAACTCATTTGTTGCAGCACATGTTTGTTGGTCTGCTTGGAGTTCACCTCATGCAGAGAGAAAGATTTGGGGTATTTAACCAACTCTTGTATGAGTGGACTTGTTTGCAGTCTTGACAAAGCTAAGAGCGCATGGCTCTGGGAGATGATGCATCTCATACCTCTAAATGCCAAAGGGTTGAGCCAGGATCGAGCCAACTACAAGTGATTTCATTTCAGAGAGGATAAAGTATTGAAAGTAATAAAGAGCAAAGACACAGAGGTTTAAGACACTGACACAATAGCTGCACTGGACATTCATTATTACAACCCCCCGTCTGACCCCCATCACAAAGCTTTGTCCACCAAACAAAACTTGTGGACTAACAACAACTAACGAAACCAGAATCTGTTTACAGAAAGCCGGGACACTTCCTGTTCGTCTCAGTGTACCAAAAAAATCTGCAATTCACTGAGGAGGCACTCAAAAGACTGTTCTGAATGAACCAGACTGAATGGGGCTAAATGACTAAAATGATTACACCTGAATAAAAACAAATTCTTGCTCAAAACTGGAGGGAAAATGTAGGAATTAAAATATTTTTGTTTTCCAGGGGAGACTAGTCTGTTCATAAATGCATAGTATAGTATTTGCAAATCAATGCCAATTAGGTAGTTGAAATGTATTTACGATACCTCTGACCTCATGTGGATTTGGAAATCAAAGAAATTATACCATGATAAATCTTGTGGGGAGTAAAGCTTATTGTATCAAATCAAAACATTCATGGGATCCGAGCCTGTTAACTCACCACCTCAACTGACAGAGGACATACGGTGAACCGTGACATAGTATGTGATGTTATATTCTTTTTTATATATGTATATATATATATATATATATATATATATATATATATATATATAATATATATAATATATATAAGTGAAACAATGAAAAGACAATAATTGAAAAGACAACTAAGACTGAGAGAAAAAAATGTCTGTCCTGTGGAAACTTTATTTAGAGGTATAGCTCCATCCATTGACCCCATTCGTTTCAGACTATCTTAAAAATGCCTCTCTGGCAACCTGAAGTCCTGAAAGTGAGAGTTCCCCCCCTCACTTTAACAATGTTTAAGTAAAGTTCAAGTAGAGCACACCTCATATTTCTGAGATTGCCCCCACGTGGTAGAAATGACAATGTAATGACTATGACAATCATAACAATGCGAAACAGAGCAAATGAATGGGGTTAAAATGTGCACAGCATAAAAACCTAGGGAACATAATTAACCACACAGTTTCCATGCTGAACCTTTCACTTTAATCTAATCAACATTTATGAATCAGGGTCGACCCAAACAAAAAATACTAGGTCTCCAAAAGCATTCAGCACTCTTTCATTTTCTTGTAACCATATTCGGAATCTGTGTAGCATGAACGTAGTTCTGCATCATCTGTAATTCACCTTTTTGTCAACAAAAACCCCAAAATGTAGAAGTTTCATAAAAGTAGACTATATAAATATATATATATATATATATATATATATATATATATATATATATATATATATATATATATATATAACAGCTGACTCAACACTACACTCTCTTGTTACATTTTGGTGATAAAGTGGTTGAATAAGCCTTTTTTTATTTATTATTTATTTACAAGAAAAGCTTAGAAGTCATGCTGTGGTTCAGTATATGTCTTGATAAGCAGCCTCATAGTTCTAAAAGTGTATTAAAAACCTGAGAGGAGGCAGAAGTCGAAATCCCGCAAGGAACCTGGAGAAATCTAAAGAAAGGGACAGAATGGGTTCTGTCAAATTAATGGCATGAAACTCAACACATGTATAGTTCATAACAGCTGATACATGGAAAACCCTTCTAATCTCTTTACATTTAAATTTCCCCATTGCCATTTTAACTCTTCGGGGAAGATGTTTATTGCTATTTTTATTTGTTGTTTGTGACATTTACTAAAGGGTTTGTGATGTGAGCAGGCTGAGTTTTAATGCCACCATAAATAACAGTGTCAGTCTGTCAAATAAACAGGACTCAGGGATAGTGAAAAAGGCGAGCGGGCCTGTGAGCCAGTGGAAAGCATCATCTGAGGCTGCATGGTTAGGTTACCATCTGTAAAATGTCACCGTCCACACTTCACTGATCAGAGCCTAAAATGCTCCAAGACGCTTTGAACCTGAGGGCGCTTTGTTGTTCAACATGCCCCAAAATACAGCTGCTTCCCCTCCTTGGTTAGCATATTCCTCCAAATTCAAAATGAATGTTTCTGTTAGGAGACTTCTAAGATGTTTTACATCAAAAGGCAGGAACAACTCTGTTTTTTTTTTACCATGTTTCATATGAGCATATGGTGCCTACAGAGTGACTACAGCTGGTCCATGCACAAATCTGCACTTTAATCCGACATCCAGGCGGTTTCTGAGAGGAGTTTAGTCCTTTAGACTCAACCAGGGGTGCAGATCCGATGTCCGGATTGGGGGGGACACCAACGTGATTTTAATTTTAAATTTTTTGCCAATATGAAACTCATACCATGCCATAAATTGGTAAAGGCTCGCCAAAAAATACTGCACAGCCTGTCGCTGATCCACCAATTGATTATTGAAAAGGCTTCGTTGAAAACAGACTCATACGACCGGGAGGAGGCAGGAAAACAGTGGAGAAGTGAGCCACATGTTGGCTACGGGCAGGTACGAATGTAAACAGAACGTTGACAAAAAGTAATTGTCAAGCCCGTCAAAAATTTTAAAAATATTAATTCAGACTAAAAAAAAAAAATTTATGGAGTAGCAATACTTTCATTCTGTACACCTCAAAACGCACCGTGGATGTATTATTTTTTTAGAAATATATTTTTAATAAATATTCTACATATTCAACCTTTAGTCTGAAAATACATTTGTTCAATTTTGAATAATTTAGGGTATTTTTATTGGGGGGGACCATTCATGTTTTTCAGAAATTGGGGTAGACATGTCCCCCCGGGATCTGCACCCATGGACTCAACGTATTTTCTGCCACAATGAGTTGTGTCATTCTGGCTGAAACAAAAAAATTCACATATCCCGGATTATGATTGGTAGGCTACTTCCAAAAGAAAGTCGGTTTTGAGGCAAACATTTCTGTCAATTAAATATAAGAAGTTAGATGCGACTTCTGTAATGAGTTTCCTTCAGAACAGAAACGTTTAATATGCTACACAATTTTTAAATGTTCTAAAACTCACATTGAAGCTGTATAGTCCGCATGAAAACTTGCAAACCAAAAGAAAGAAAGTACAGAGTAAGGCTGTATCAACTCACCAGCTGTAAAGTGCAAATAAAGAGCAGCGTGCATCGTCCGCTGCAGCAGCCCATTGTGTCAGCGGTGAAAGCGGAGACTCTGGCGGACTTGAAGTCTTGGAGAGAGGAGCTTTCGGTGTGCCAGCCACACTCAGTCCTGGTCCAGTAGTCCCCCCCTCCGTCCCATTCTGCTGCTCTGTTGTTCCGGCGTGTCCTTAACTGAGACCCCTCACCAGAAAAGTCTGGGATGTCTTGGCCTGACTGACTGCTCTGGATGGGGTTTGTTTACCTCCGCTGCAGCCGAGCGCTCCACTTGAGGTGACTGGCTGGGAGGAGGATGGGTGCAGCCCGGTGTGTGACGGGGGGTGAGGGTGCGAGGGAGGGCCAAATCTGGGGGAGTTAACCAAAGCTGATGCCGCGTTCCATTTGTCCTCGGAAGTGGGGATTTCCCAGTTCCTAGTCGGAATTTTCAACTGGAACGTCCCTCGAAGTGGGATTTCCCACTGGGAAAGTGGGAGAGTCTTCACCACCCCCGAGTTACCATTCCAAGATGGCTGCCCCGGTTGTAAACAGTAGAAGAGAGCTTCGTAGCACTTCATTCTAGTTTTGGTCACACTAAATCAGTCGTATACAAGTATTGTTCGGCATATATATATGCTGTTATAGTGTAATTTACATTCTTCATGTGGTATATGAACTACAAACTTGTTTTCCTACTTTGTAACTGGAACGCTGATAACTCGGCTGTGACGTCATTCCCAGTTCCGAGGTAAATGGAACGCAGCATGAGACGCCGAGATGAGGCTCTGAGTGAAGGCTGGCTTCTGGCAGACCAAAAACTGCTTCTTAATCAATTATGGTTTTAATAGATGCCGTTGATGTTATTATATGTTTGGAATCACTTATCAGGAGATGAACTTAAAGAAAAGGAAAAAAAATTCCATTTGAAGATTTTTTTTTTTTTTTTAAAGCCGAAATTATGGTTTGCGTTTAATCGACGCAGACCCTACGCCGAAAGGTACGGCGTAGCCTACGGAGGCTCTGCGTTGGTTTAACGCGGAACCATAAATCAGCCTTACGAGAAGAGATGCCTGGTGAAAGTTGTTGATGTTGGTGATGGAGTAACAGCGACCTCTAGTGGCTGTAACGCGACACAACCTCCCAGATCCGTGCCGCGTTCACAATTTTGTCCTGAAAGGTTCCTGTTTTCCTAAAAATACTTGTTAAAGTCGCCTTTAATATCACCCTAGCTAATTTAAAGTATTTTTAAATCGATTTAAATCAATTTAACCATAGAAAGCTTATTTTGTTATTTTTTGTTATTTTGTTATCACTTTTTCTATTGATGCCTCTTGTTTTTGCACTATCCCCTTTGCTGCTGTAAACTGCAAATTTCCCCTCTGTGGGACTATTAAAGGTTTATCTTATCTTATCTTTTCACATATATTATTATTAGTATTATTCCATATGAGTTATAATAGAAAAGAAGTAAAACGCCAGTTTCTCCCAGCTGCCTTCCCCCTTCCTCCTCCTCCTACCTCCTCTTTGTTAGTGCAGGGAGGCTATCCCACCTCACTCCCCACAAGCTTGATAAATCTTTTAAGCCTTAGCGGGCTGAGTGGGAGGACATTTCACATCTCATTTCATCACACACACACTCCCCCTGTTATTTTTCTTCTTCTTTTTGTATTTTAAATTCTACTCTCTCTTTCTCCTCCTCCTCCGACCTACACCATCCCTTTTTTTTCTGTCCTGCCCACCTGCATCCACCAGGCCCAGAGGAAGGAGCTCCTCCTTCATCCCCCAAAATAACCCTGAGGTTTTTAAGGGAACTCACGAGCAGACACGTACAGGACAGTTTTGAATAAATACTTAAAATAAAAAATAAAGAAGGGAGCAGACAAAATGAAAAATGAACGTGACCAGGTTCCTTCGGTGCGTCATATTGTCTTTAAATAGTCATTGTTACACATAGACCAGACAATGTTATGTAACCTCTGCACAGTCTCTGAGTATTTTATTTGTATTCATCGAGGTTCGCTGTGCTGCATGTTTAACATGTTTCTATGCTTTACTACATCTGATTCTAATTAGTGGTCATCATGAGATCAAGGCCTGAACAAGTGTGCTAATGACGCAGCCATTTCTTTCAGGTGTGTTTTAAGCCTGGAAGACACGCAGAGCGGCGTTGAATAGCCCTGGTCTATACAGTCCTTTGGTCTGTCCCCTACTATTTACAAACGGCAGCCATTCATCAACAAATAATGATGTCACAAATCCTAAAGAAAACCGAAAAAACATGTTTGGTTGTATATTGTTATGATCTTTAAGCTCTGGGGTCTCCGCGCAGGTTTAAACAATCTTGACTTGTTAATACCTGAGTCTTTAGCAGATCACACATGTTGTCTCATGTTAAATGTATTTTATTAGCCTGTGTGTAGTCAAACAGCATTAACTTGCAGGTTTGTCACATTTTCTGCCATCACACGTCAAATCAGTGAGAGCAGGAGGTACTAACAGCACACATTAGTGATATCCTGCACTTCCCGCATCCTTGAAGCTCACTCATTCCCAACTTCATTTCTAATGAGAATATATAAATATGTGCCAAAGCACTAAGCATATGTGTGTGTGTGTGTGTGCGCGTGTGTGCAGGGGGGTGGGGTTGTGAATGAGACTGAAATACAAAGCCAAGGCTGAAATAAGGTCACTATTATAATTCTAATAGAAGGCTTGATGGAGGTTCTGCAATGTGTTCTCATTTTACCCAACACTTCTTTATCTCTTCTCCATGTCCGTGTGTGTGTGTGGGTGTGTGTGTGTGTGTGTGTGTGTGTGTGTGTGTGTGTGTGTGTGTGTTGGTGTCCCGCCAGCCTCTTTCATGACAAGTGTGGCCCTCTGGGTCTGCTGTTCTCCACAAAGACATTAATGTGAAGTGACAGGACAGCCAGTGGTGGGCTGCTCGGAGGGGACCTACATTGTGGAGGAGACCCAAGAGTTTCGCTCACAGCGGACAACAATAGAAAAAAGACCTCAAAAGGAAAGGGTATTTTTTTTCTTTGAAAGTGTCTGACCCTGTCGCTTCTTGTTCCCACTCTTGCTGTTTTCTTTCTGCTACTCTTTTCGCGTGTTTTTGCCGTACTGAAATGCATGTGGAGACCACAAGAGAAGTCTGTTTCGTTCATATGTGACAGCAAGATGGTTTCTATCCACTCTTGCACTTCTATGGGATTGAAAGACAGCATTTCATAACAGAATAACAGATGTAAGAGTGTTTCTATGAACAAAGAACACCTAAATGATTTTTTCAGGGTTAAATCCTTCCAGCCTCCTATTATGGGTACCATAAACTGAATGCGTTGCATTGGTGTATCTAAAATAGTCACAACCTAACCTTAAATCAGAAGGAAAATGAGATGCTCTGTTTAGTTCATACAGGACATTTATCAACTTTAACTTGCTTACAGAGCCGCGAATTACAGCAAACATTGGCTACCCGAGAAGCACACGGAGGCTTTCTTTATTTAGGCCCGTACTCATAAAACTTTAATATTGTACTTGCGCCTTTGGAGGAAGAGCCTCATTTGATTTTTCTCCATTATTTTGCCATGAATTAAATTTCAGACTCAAAGAAGAATAAAGGCAGAGGCTATTAGGAGAAGCATGTTGATAATTTAAAATAGGGTTATATTTTGGTGAAGAAATATTGGTCCTTTTTAAAAAAGAAAAAAATATATATATAAAAATAAAGTTGATGCTGTATTTTACCAACAACGACCACTGGGTGGCGTTCTTTGTGAGGTCAGCTTTGATTGAATGGTGCAGTTACAAATTCATTAATTTCAATACAATCTGAATAAAACAGGAAATTAGACACGTTTCCTTCAAAATAAAACTTTTATTCTTTTTCTATGAAGCTCCTTAAACGAAATAAAATATCTCTGAATCCAGAGAAGAGCAGTTACTTTCCTGCATAACATTCAGCTTCATTTTAGAGTATGAAAAAGTCTGAGGTAAAACAAGATTTTCATCAGGAAAGATATACTTGCTCCACTAAAAGCATGAGCTAACATGAGGTAATTTGGGCAGTATATATACAGTACAGACCAAAGGTTTGGACACACTTCCCCATTTGTTTGAATGAGAAGGTGTGTCCAAACTTTTGGTCTGTACTGTAGCTATCTATAAGTGAATTGAAATAAAGATGTAAAAAGGATGACATGCAGAATATTGCTGCTGAAAGGCGGGGGGAACTTTGGCGTTATTAACAAAACATAATTGGTTTGTCTTTTATCTATATTTCTTGATTGGTTAATGTTGAACCTTTGCTAGTATTATTATTATTGTTATTATTATTGTTATTATTATTATTATTATTATTATTATTATTATTATTATTATTATTATTATCATTATTATTAATTTATTATTATTATTAATAATAATAACTACTACTACTGCTACTACTAATGTTAATAATAATAATAATAATAATAATAATAATAATAATAATAATAATAATAATAATAATAATAATAATAATTTTAATAACCTGCCTTTTGGGGCCAAACATAGATGCAAACATTTTCATTTTCTTTGATGGACTGGTGACTTGTCCACCTGTCTGCTTGGGTGGATTTTTATAGGCTACTGTAGCTCCTGTCTTAGTTTGAAACTACCAACCGGAAGTCTAAAGTGCTACCAAGCCGCCCTTGACAGATGCTTTAAGTCACATGGTTGCTGCCTGAACGAGAGCTGATGGAGACGGAGGAAAAAAAAGCAAGAGGCGAGCCCCTCCGTTTGCGCGTCAGCATCCCCTCAAATAGCAAGCTGCTGCTGTCACTTCTGTCCAGCACACTGACAGATATACGACTGCAGCCCCGAAACAACTATTAAAGGCCAATTCCAATTTGGCATGCGGTGATTTTTTTTGTCTCCCCTTTTTGATGCCAAAGAAGGAGCATAAAGGGAGGCTGTGAGGAGGCTGGAGCTTTGCAAAAGAATGATAGTGAGGATCAAGGCGCGCAGTCCCAGGAGAACTCATCCAGAGAGCTGGCCGTGAGAGATGCTCCTCTAACACACCCGGGGTGAGTGAGCGCTCCGCATCCCCATCACTGCTCCATATATTCATTTCTCTTCTTTTCATATCAATTCCGGTGACACTTGGAGCACATCTGTACGGCTTGCCCCTGAAGCCTTTCCCTCATAATAGCCTTTGAGTTACGCCTTATAAGTGGATCGATCCCCACCTGTCCGATCAATCGTCCATCGGCTTCTTACTAAAGTGCGCATACTGGTCATCGACGTGTGAAAGTTACCCTGTTCATTTGGAGAAGGATTGCGCGCACAGGTAACACACGGCGATGGAGAGCGCGCAGGAAGGTTTTAACGCCATGCAGAGCATTTCAGTGGGTGATTGCAGGGTCGATCGTGTCCCTTTAAAGTTTTGATTAGACTGAACATGTGTTGCACACAGCAGCGGCCACAGCGGCTAATTAATAAGGGCTTTGTAAAGGGCTGTCCTATCACAGGCTCTCATCATTAAGCCGACGCTGGCCCGGAGGGCGTGGGTTGCTGTACATGATGATAAGAGGAAGGCACCAGTCCTGCACAGTTGGGTTGATTAATTATGGACTCAGACCAAATGGATTCAGACTGTTATGCACACAAGAAAAGATGCAGGCACGCCAAACGTGGCAGTGAGGAACATTATTTCTTTAATAAAACATACACATTCAAACATATAGAAGTTAGGTTTCTTAACATAAATTGCTGTTTAAATTTAGGCTGGGTTTCTTTTGATTGACACAACAGCTCTGTGTTGGCACGAACATACCTGATTCAGTCTGTAAAGATTTCCTCACCTTGAATAAGCTTTACAACGAAGCACAAAGCTATAGCTCAAATGTGTGGGTGTGAGTACAACTTGTACATCAGGTCCAGTGCATGCAGATGAATGAAGCCCATTTACTATGCTACAAGGGTCTCTATCTCTTCCGTGAACGTGTGTGTCTATGTGCGTGTGTGCAGTTCACCTCATTACACTCATTGTGTTCACTTAAGCAGGAGGGTCACCCCTGAGGCCCATTCTTCTGCCTTACTGAGGAGTGATGCCTTGAATTACACCACTTTCGGAGGTGGGAGAGGCATTTCAGCTTACATGTCAAATTCTGGACTGTCATTCCAACTAAAGCATCATGTCTATATATGGTGCGCTGGCATAGATGCTGTATGTTGGTGCAGTACACAATCACCACTATGAGCCTGCTCCCCAATCACTGCAACTACATTTTGTTGAAGGATAACTCTTGGATCTTGTAGACTGTCTGTGATGGAAGGAGGCCGGGGCCCGGTTTAAATCCAGGGAAGTAACGTCTGCAGCCGAGCCTACGTGCCGCATTTCTCCTGAGGGATCGTCAATCCTCTCCCTTTGAATGTATTAAACATCAAGCATCGTGGAGCTGCAGTCCTGAGCACTTTAAGACACAGTCAGCCTTCTGCGGAGGGTGACACAACACTCAGATGGCCCCCACAGGGCAGAGAACAATTCCTGCTGCTGATGCACCCAAGGCGACATGATTGGAGCTCTACTTCCTCCTCCCTTCCCTTCTCATCCACCCTCCCATCCCATCATCCCTCTCCACCTTCACGTCAAATGAAAAATACACTTTCTGTTTCACCTGTACACCTCCACAATGAAGTCTGGACTCTTTCTTTGTCATGCATCTTTATATGAAACACATATATTATCCTGCAGACATGTGCATGAGGAATAATGTACATGAACGTACATGGTTGGTTGTGAATCAAAGCTGCTCTTACACTTGCCCCTTTTACATTCAAATGCATCCCTTAAACACGCTGTTGCTTTATTAACTAAGACAGACCAATATAACCCTTCTGCTATGAATTATAAAGAAGTGAATGTTCCTTAAATTATCCATTTTTGTCCTGATGTGTATAGAATCATGCGAGGTGAAATGAGCCCATCCATAAAGTACAGAGGACTAACAAATGGTTTTATGCTAACACAATTGTTGTAAAATGGCCCAATTACAACTCTTTGAGCAGATTAATGAATTTCCTCGCTCCTGTTCACCTGTAATACACTCCAGGAGAAGCGTTTTTCAGGCTACTGTTGAATCACATCAACTGTTTGTCTCAGAGTGCTGCACTTCTAGTACACAGCTGGTTGCCTTTCTCCAAAATGGATTTAGTTGTAAAGCTGAACACAGCAGCAGTGCTCTTGGCACGTGGCAAAAAAGTGGTAATCAGAAGACGAAATTATCGACAGAATCATCAATCAAAATTGCTTTTGAAGCACAGATAACTTTATCAGCTATAACCTGTCCTGAAATGTACCCTGGTTAGTTTTACTGTAAACATCACTTTCTTGCACTCTTATAATTCCCACAGCATGGTCTGTCCTCTTTCCTCCTATTATCATTCCCTCATACTCACTTATAATACCCACACAAACACAATTAGTGTCTTTCCCTCGCGCTAATATTGTCTGTATACACTTAAGCTTTTACCACACATATTACCAGTCTCATTCGCTCTCACATGCTACAGTTCTCTCTTAAAAAAAATCTAATTCCACATCATGCAAAATATCTGTCTTTGTCAGAGCAGAGGGCACAGCAGATCGCCATTGTTGAGGGAACGTTTGAAAACGTCAGTCATTGTCAGTGGTGTTTGGTTCTTTGCAAAAGCTGCAAAAGCTGCAAAAGTGTGACGTGAGCTGCACAGATCTCAGAGTAACTAGCCCATGAATCATCAAAGCATGTGTGTGTGTATGTATGTCTGAATGCAACTTTGTGCAGAATCGCTCGGGTTCCTATAGATGGACCTCCTCATATTAGTGTCATGTATCAGTGGCCAAAGGACCTTAAAATGCTTAATTATTTTTTCCCTTGTACAGGGTAATATAACAAAGGATATAGAAAAAAATCCTCACATTTTGCTTTGGCCTTTCCTCTCTTTTTTCACCAAACATTTCATTTGAAGACCTCACCAGCAAACGTTTCACATGTCCAGATGTCCAGCAAGTTATGCCTTTGTTGTCTTGCTGTGTGCTAAATACGGCCTGACAATTGCTTGCCATTAGAGCGGGAGCGCTGTAATTATTGATTCATGTCTCAGCAGCATTTCTGCACAAAGTCTGAACATAGCTAGATTCTGGAGCCAATGCAGTAAATCAAGGGACGAAAGGCAGCAATCTTCATAGATATGCTGTTATCTCTGTATTGTCTCAATCTGCAATACACTAACAATTCCAGAACATGAAATGATGTGATCTGAACATTATAGCTTTGTTTTTTGCTGCACATCCTCTGCTTCCATTTAGCAGCCCACCATGTGGCCTGAAACATTCTCCCCTGCTGAAGCTCGAGTAGCTTGTTATACTGTATACTTTACTGTTAGTGTTCATACCGACCCCACAGCTGTTCACAAGCTCAGCTGAGGAGGGAGCCCAGGTGAAAACCTAGAGGGATCTCTTTACTCGTGTATTTATGTCAGCAGTGAAATACTAGCCATCGTAACAGTTTATTTTCGAACTGCTAAAGTAGCAGTTCAGCAAGTGAATTTATCAAAACAAGCTTTCAGGGCATGTACCTCCCACAACTCACACTTTGTGGCAGCAGTGCATTTTGATTTATTAACCTGTTGGAAGCAGTGTATAAAAACCGTGTAAAATATGCATGCCGGTGTGGTCATTAGTTTAGTCTGTCCTAGCCTCCATCACATCTGCACCATCCTTTTGTAGTTGTTTGCCACTGTGCAGAAAAAACGTGACCCTTGCCCTCACTTTGTGCCTCCCATGTATTGCCATTACATTCAGTCAGGATGCTAAGTGTGCATTATTCTGAATTATAAAGGACATTGTAAAGTTGATGTAATTTAGCCTATATTCAGGAGTCGCTTCCAAAATGCGCTCCGTTTTTATGCAGTCTGAAGTAAAATAACATACTTGCATTTTTAATCACGTTGCAAAGTCAGATATATATATATATATATATATATATATATATATATATATATATATATTAGGGCTGTTCGATTAATCGATTTTAAATTGTAATCGCGATTATGTAATTAGAACAATGTTAAAACGTGAAAATCGTAAAATCGATTTTTCACCGGCTCGTGTTCCTTGCAAAAAACTTGCAAATGTGAATAGCAAATGTAATGACTGACATTACACACCTCTACCTCCTTCATGTGTTGCATTATTATTTAGCATGCAAAGACCCAGTTTAGTTTAATTAGAAAATGTCTTGTTTTATTTAATTGGAAATATAACTTACTGTATGTTTGTGCTGATTTGCAGATTTTTTTTTCAGAGATAAAACTTTATATTTTATTATATTTTTTAAAACTTTTTTTCAACCTATTTTACAGAGTTTTGCACTTTATTCATTCATTTTTGGTTTAATAAGAGCAAAGTTTGCACTTAAAGCCCAATGGGGCAAATGTTCAATAAAAAAACAGCATATTTGAAATCATTTCTTTGCCTTTTGTCAATTCACAAAATAATCGTAATCGTAATCGAAAATCGGATTTTGAGAGAAAAAAAATCGCGATTTTATTTTATTTTTTATTTTTTTGAATATCATATGCCTGGTTGTTTGTCT